>NC_069500.1:120766790-120996790 GCF_027579735.1 Bombina bombina
TACACTCCTGCCTTCCACACTAGCCAATCTCACATGAATTTTTACTCTCTGGCCTCTTTCTGCGTAAGAATCACCAATTCTGATAGCTCGCAGGCTATCAGAATTGGTTTTCAACAGCTATTTAAGGGTTAAAATAATTTATAAACACACTTCCCCAATGCTTTACACTCCTGCCTTCCACACTAGCCCATCTCAGATGAATTTTTACTCTCTGGCCTCTTTCTGCGTAAGAATCACCAATTCTGATAGCTCACAGGCTATCAGAATTGGTTTTCAACAGCTATTCAAGGGTTAAAATCATTTATAAACACACTTCCCCAATGCTTTACACTCCTGCCTTCCACACTAGCCCATCTCACATGAATTTTTACTCTCTGGCCTCTTTCTGCGTAAGAATCACCAATTCTGATAGCTCGCAGGCTATCAGAATTGGTTTTCAACAGCTATTCAAGGGTTAAAATAATTTATAAACACACTTCCCCATTGCTTTACTCTCCTGCCTTCCACACTAGCCCATCTCACATGAATTTTTACTCTCTGGCCTCTTTCTGCGTAAGAATCACCCATTCTGATAGCTCGCAGGCTATCAGAATTTTTTTTTCAACAGCTATTCAAGGGTTAAAATCATTTATAAACACACTTCCCCAATGCTTTGCACTCCTGCCTTCCACACTAGCCCATCTCAGATGAATTTTTACTCTCTAGCCTCTTTCTGCGTAAGAATCACCAATTCTGATAGCTCGCAGGCTATCAGAATTGGTTTTCAACAGCTATTCAAGGGTTAAAATAATTTATAAACACACTTCCCCAATGCTTTACACTCCTGCCTTCCACACTAGCCCATCTCACATGAATTTTTACTCTCTGGCCTCTTTCTGCGTAAGAATCACCAATTCTGATAGCTAGCAGGCTATCAGAATTGGTTTTCAACAGCTATTCAAGGGTTAAAATCATTTATAAACACACTTCCCCAATGCTTTACACTCCTTCCTTCAACATTAGCCCATCTCAGATTAATTTTTACTCTCTGGCCTCTTTCTGCGTAAGAATCACCAATCCTGGTAGCTCTCAAGCTATCAGAATTGGTTTTCAACAGCTATTAAAGGGTTAAAATCATTTATAAACACACTTCCCCAATGCTTTACACTCCTTCCTTCAACATTAGCCCATCTCAGATTAATTTTTATTCTCTGGCCTCTTTCTGCGTAAGAATCACCAATTCTGATAGCTCTCAGACTATCAGAATTGGTTTTCAACAGCTATTCAAGGGTTAAAATCATTTATAAACACACTTCCCCAAAGCTTTACACTCCTGCCTTCCACACTAGCCCATCTCAGATACATTTTTACTCTCTGGCCTCTTTCTGCATAAGAATCACCAATTCTGATAGCTCTCAGGCTATCAGAATTGGTTTTCAACAGCTATTCAAGGGTTAAAATCATTTATAAACACACTTCCCCAATGCTTTACACTCCTGCCTTCCACACTAGCCCATCTCAGATGAATTTTTACTCTCTGGCCTCTTTCTGAATAAGAATAAAAAATTCTGATAGCTCGCAGGCTATCAGAATTGGTTTTCAACAGCTATTCAAGGGTTAAAATCATTTATAAACACACTTCCCCATTGCTTTACACTCCTGCCTTCCACACTAGCCCATCTCACATGAATTTTTACTCTCTGGCCTCTTTCTGCCTAAGAATCACCAATTCTGATAGCTCGCAGGCTATCAGAATTGGTTTTCAACAGCTATTTAAGGGTTAAAATAATTTATAAACACACTTCCCCAATGCTTTACACTCCTGCCTTCCACACTAGCCCATCTCACATGAGTTTTTACTCTCTGGCCTCTTTCTGCCTAAGAATCACCAATTCTGATAGCTCGCAGGCTATCAGAATTGGTTTTCAACAGCTATTTAAGGGTTAAAATAATTTATAAACACTCTTCCCCAATGCTTTACACTCCTGCCTTCCACACTAGCCCATCTCAGATGAATTTTTACTCTCTGGCCTCTTTCTGCGTAAGAATCACCAATTCTGATAGCTCGCAGGCTATCAGAATTGGTTTTCAACAGCTATTCAAGGGTTAAAATAATTTATAAACACACTTCCCCATTGCTTTACTCTCCTGCCTTCCACACTAGCCCATCTCACATGAATTTTTACTCTCTGGCCTCTTTCTGCGTAAGAATCACCCATTCTGATAGCTCGCAGGCTATCAGAATTTTTTTTTCAACAGCTATTCAAGGGTTAAAATCATTTATAAACACACTTCCCCAATGCTTTGCACTCCTGCCTTCCACACTAGCCCATCTCACATGAATTTTTACTCTCTGGCCTCTTTCTGCGTAAGAATCACCAATTCTGATAGCTAGCAGGCTATCAGAATTGGTTTTCAACAGCTATTCAAGGGTTAAAATCATTTATAAACACACTTCCCCAATGCTTTACACTCCTTCCTTCAACATTAGCCCATCTCAGATTAATTTTTACTCTCTGGCCTCTTTCTGCGTAAGAATCACCAATCCTGGTAGCTCTCAAGCTATCAGAATTGGTTTTCAACAGCTATTAAAGGGTTAAAATCATTTATAAACACACTTCCCCAATGCTTTACACTCCTTCCTTCAACATTAGCCCATCTCAGATTAATTTTTATTCTCTGGCCTCTTTCTGCGTAAGAATCAATTCTGATAGCTCTCAGACTATCAGAATTGGTTTTCAACAGCTATTCAAGGGTTAAAATCATTTATAAACACACTTCCCCAATGCTTTACTCTCCTGCCTTCCACACTAGCCCATCTCAGATGAATTTTTACTCTCTGGCCTCTTTCTGCGTAAGAATCACCAATTCTGATAGCTCTCAGGCTATCAGAATTCATTTTCAACAGCTATTCAAGGGTTAAAATCATTTATAAACACACTTCCCCAATGCTTTACACTCCTGCCTTCCACACTAGCCCATCTCAGATGATTTTTAACTCTCTGGCCTCTTTCTGCGTAAGAATCACCAATTCTGATAGCTCTCAGGCTATCAGAATTGGTTTTCAACAGCTATTCAAGGGTTAAAATCATTTATAAACACACTTCCCCAATGCTTTACACTCCTTCCTTCAACATTAGCCCATCTCAGATTAATTTTTACTCTCTGGCCTCTTTCTGCGTAAGAATCACTAATTCTGATAGCTCTCAAGCTATCAGAATTGGTTTTCAACAGCTATTCAAGGGTTAAAATAATTTTTAAAAACACTTCCCCAATGCTTTACACTCCTGCCTTCCACACTAGCCCATCTCAGATGAATTTTTACTCTCTGGCCTCTTTCTGCGTAAGAATCACCAAATCTGATAGCTCTCAGCCTATCAGAATTGGTTTTCAACAGCTATTCAAGGGTTAAAATAATTTTTAAACTCACTTCCCCAATGCTTTACACTCCTGCCTTCCACACTAGCCCATCTCAGATTAATTTTTATTCTCTGGCCTCTTTCTGCGTAAGAATCACCAATTCTGATAGCTCTCAGGCTATCAGAATTGGTTTTCAACAGCTATTCAAGGGTTAAAATAATTTATAAACACACTTCCCCAATGCTTTACACTCCTGCCTTCCACACTAGCCCATCTCACATGAATTTTTACTCTCTGTACTCTTTCTGCGTAAGAATCACCAATTCTGATAGCTCGCAGGCTATCAGAATTGGTTTTCAACAGCTATTGAAGGGTTAAAATCATTTATAAACACACTTCCCCAATGCTTTACACTCCTGCCTTCCACACTAGCCCATCTCAGATGAATTTTAACTTACTGGCCTCTTGCTGCACAAGAATCACCAATTCTGATAGCTCTCAGCCTATCAGAATTGGTTTTCAAAATCTTTTCAAGGGTTAAAATTAGTTATAAACATACTTCCTATCTGCTTTACACTTAGGGTTGCCAGGTGTCCTTCAAGAAAATACTGGACAGTCAGGTGGTTTTGTGGCAGAAAAAATGCATATATATGCGCGCGTGTGTGTGTGTATATATATATATATATATATATATATATATATATATATATATATATACATACATATACACACACACACTCACATATATATATTTATATATACAAATATTTAGATACCTATTAGATAGATACAAATATATATATTATATACACACACAAACACACAATACAAATGTATGTGTGTGTGTGTATATATATTCACACATACAGTATATCACACAATAATATATCACATTTTGGGCTAGTATATTTTATTTATAATTTACATACAGCTGCATAGTGTGTGTGTATATATGTATATATATATATATATATAAACACACACACATATATAATATATGTACACACCTATATATTGCATTCTGTGTGTGTGTGTGTATGTATTATATATATATACAGATATATATATATATATATATATATATATATATATATATATATATATATATATATATATATATATATATATTTATATATATATATTTATATATATATATTTGGGGGCTGGTAATTTTTTTTTTTTACATTTTTACATACAGCTGCATAAAATATTTATATATATTATTATATAATTTGCTACATATATATATATATATATATATATATATATATATACACACATACATATATATATATATATATTTATTACAGTGCAACTTTATAACTCATCTCACTTGCTGCGCCTGCTAGCCTGCAGCTGAGAGCGGGTCTTGTCTTCTTGCTATCTTAAGTAACTGGCGTGACATCACGCTCACGTGACGACGATGTGCGACGCGACACAGCCAGGCAGTCAGCAGTAACTCAAGACAGCGGCAGCGCAGAGGGGACAGAGAGAGGGTCCGACCGCAACTCCGGCTCCGCACGCTGTCAGGATCAGAAAGATGATGATCCAATAAGCTGACCTGACTGAGCAGAGCCTGAGTTGACACGGGCTAGCCTACAGGGGGCGGGGCTGGGCTTGGGTAAATCGAAAGCAGGCAGCTATTATTAAAAAAATAATGTACAGAAAACAAAAAATGTATGAAAACTACCTAAGGCTATGTCCGTTTTTAAAAAAATAAAATTACCGGGCAGTAGCCAGAAATACCGGACTGTCCGGTCTAATAACGGACACCTGGTAACCCTATTTACACTCCTGCCTTCTCAGGTATTTAAGTGTGTTTATTAATTTATTTATTTTTTTTCAATATTAATTCAAAATAAATAGGGCTGTGCAAACACTTGAATTCCGGTGTGTTGAATTGACTGCATCTCATATCATTTTCTCCATGAGAGAAGGGAGACACAAGAAGCGTAGGGGTCAAAAGGGAAGCAATGAAGTTTCTGACCAAGAAAGCTTTCCCCTTAAAAATGCTGTGTGACCTTAATGAAGCAACATTTTAATGGAGCACTGCCTGTGGAAACCTACCGTAATCAGTGCACATGCCTTGTCTTCTCCGTAAAATCATTAAATTTATTGTTCACTGTTATGTGTTCTTGCTTTTAGAGAGGATAGGGCAGATGTGCTGTAATAATAAATGTATTTAATAAAATCTCATACCAGAAAAAATAATATTAGCTGTAATAATGAGATCCTACAACTTTTTCGCCAAACAAGATACTCCTCAAATTTCATACCAGAAAAAATAATATTAGCTGTAATAATCAAAGTATTTAATAAAGTTTCATACCAGAAAAAATAATATTAGCTGTACAAATGAGATCCTACAACTTTTTCGCCAGCCAAACAAGATACTCCTCAAAAGATACTCTCCTCCTCAAACCAGCTCAGCTAAATCAGCTTCTCTCTACTACAACTCCGTCAAGAAGATACGCAACGCAACAACTAAAGACTGAATTGTTGTTTGCTGCTAGGAGTGGGAGGTTGCTGGTGGAGCTTCGTATGAGTGGGCGGTACCTGTGAGGATTTTATGAAGGGTAGGCATAGTATGTGTTTACTATGTGGGCGGACTTGGCGGGTACTGAGCGGGCGGGTGAAGGACCTGAGAGGATTTTATGAAGGGTAGGCATAGTATGTGTTTACTATGTGGGCGGACTGGGCGGGGACTGAGCGGGCTAGGTGGGGACTGGGCGGGGTTCCGGAAATTGCCGATTCCACATTTTGATGGATCACAAGATGTGACACAACACCGTCCGATCTCTTCTTAGCCAGTGTTGTGTCACATCTTGTGATCCATCAAAATGTGGAATCGACAATTTCCGGAACCCCGCCCAGTCCCCGCCTAGCCCGCTCAGTCCCCGCCCAGTCCGCCCACATAGTAAACACATACTATGCCTACCCTTCATAAAATCCTCCCAGGTCCTTCACCCGCCCGCTCAGTCCCCGCCCAGTCCGCCCACATAGTAAACACATACTATGCCTACCCTTCATAAAATCCTCACAGGTACCGCCCACTCATACGAAGCTCCACCAGCAACCTCCCACTCCTAGCAGCAAACAACAATTCAGTCTTTAGTTGTTGCGTTGCGTATCTTCTTGACGGAGTTGTAGTAGAGAGAAGCTGATTTAGCTGAGCTGGTTTGAGGAGGAGAGTATCTTTTGAGGAGTATCTTGTTTGGCTGGCGAAAAAGTTGTAGGATCTCATTTGTACAGCTAATATTATTTTTTCTGGTATGAAACTTTATTAAATACTTTGATTATTACAGCTAATATTATTTTTTCTGGTATGAAATTTGAGGAGTATCTTGTTTGGCGAAAAAGTTGTAGGATCTCATTATTACAGCTAATATTATTTTTTCTGGTATGAGATTTTATTAAATACATTTATTATTACAGCACATCTGCCCTATCCTCTCTAAAAGCAAGAACACAAAACAGTGAACAATAAATTTAAGGATTTTACGGAGAAGACAAGGCATGTGCACTGATTACGGTAGGTTTCCACAGGCAGTGCTCCATTAAAATGTTGCTTCATTAAGGTCACACAGCATTTTTAAGGGAAAAGCTTTCTTGGTCAGAAACTTCATTGCTTCCCTTTTGACCCCTACGCTTCTTGTGTCTCCCTTCTCTCATGGAGAAAATGATATGAGATGCAGTCAATTCAACACACCGGAATTCAAGTGTTTGCACAGCCCTATTTATTTTGAATTAATATTGAAAAAAATAAATAAATTAATAAACACACTTAAATACCTGAGAAGGCAGGAGTGTAAATAGGGTTACCAGGTGTCCGTTATTAGACCGGACAGTCCAGTATTTCTGGCTACTGCCCGGTAATTTTATTTTTTTAAAAACGGACATAGCCTTAGGTAGTTTTCGTACATTTTTTTTTTCCGTACATTATTTTTTTAATAATAGCTGCCTGCTTTCGATTTACCCAAGCCCAGCCCCGCCCCCTGTAGGCTAGCCCGTGTCAACTCAGGTTCTGCTCAGTCAGGTCAGCTTATTGGATCATCATCTTTCTGATCCTGACAGTGTGCAGAGCCGGAGTTGCGGTCGGACCCTCTCTCTGTCCCCTCTGCGCTGCCGCTGTCTTGAGTTACTGCTGACTGCCTGGCTGTGTCGCTTCGCACATCGTTGTCACGTGGGTCACGTGAGCGTGACGTCACGCCAGTTACTTAAGATAGCAAGAAGAGAAGACCCGCTCTCAGCTGCAGGCTAGTAGGCGCAGCAAGTGAGATGAGGTATAAAGTTGCACTGTAATATATATATATATATATATATATATATATATATATATATATATATATATATAGCAAATTATATAATAACTAGTCCTAAAGCCCGTGTACACGGGCCAATTCTCTCCCCCCTCTTTTGCTTTCTCTCTCCCCCTTCTTTGGCACTCTCTCTCTCCCCCCCCCTCTCTTTTGCTCTCTCTCCCCCCCTCTTTTGCTCTCTCTTCCCCTCTCTTTTGCTCTCTCTCTCCCCCTCTCGTTTGCTCTCTCTTCCCCTCTTTGGTGCACTCTCTCTCCCCCCTCTCTTTTGAGCTCTCTCTCCCCCCCTCTCTTTTGAGGTCTCTCCCCCCCCCCTCTCTTTTGAGCTCTCTCTCCCCCCCTCTCTTTTGAGCTCTCTCTCTCCCCCCACTCTTTTGCGCTCTCTCCCCCCTCTTTTTTGCGTTCTCTCCCCCTCTTTTTTGCGCTCTCTCCCCCTCTCTTTTGTGCTTTCTCCCCCTTGCGCTCTCTCCCCCTCTTTTTTGCGCTCTCTCCCCTGTGGGTGCGTGTGTGTGTGGGTGCGCGTGCTAGGTCTCTGTAGGTGTGTGTGGGTGCGCATGCGAGGTCTCTGTGCGCTGAGGGCAAGTGTGTGGGTGCGCGTGCGAGGTGTAATCAGCTGTGCGCTGCTGCATGGAGGTGCGTGTGCGAGGAGGTCAATCTAAGGCCAGGTGTGTTTGTCCGCGCGCAGCCTCTACTGCCCATGACGGCTACAGACAAACACACTTGGCCTTTTATAATATAGGATATATATAAATATTTTATGCAGCTGTATGTAAAAATATTAAAAAAAAAGTTACCAGCACCCAAATATATATATAAATATATATATATATATATATATATATATATATATATATATATATATATATATATATATATATATATATATTAATACATACACACACAGAATGCAATATATAGGTGTGTACATATATTATAGTGTGTTTGTGTGTGTGTATATAATATATATATATTTGTATCTATCTAATAGTTATGATTTGTATATATATATATATATATATATGTATATGTGCGTGTGTATGTGTGTATATATATATATATATATATATATATATATATATACTAGTACTAAAGCCCGTGTACACGGGCCATTTTTTGCAGTACAGCGGTCCCACCCCTTGCTCTCTCCCCCCTCTCTTTTGCTCTCTCTTCCCCCCTCTCTTTTGCTTTCTCTCCCCCCTCTCTTTTGCTTTCTCCCCCCCCCCCCCCTTTGGCTCTCTCTCCCCCCTTTGGCTCTCTCCTCCCCCTCTTTGACTCTCTCCCCCCCCCCTCTTTGGCTCTCTCCCCCCCCCCCTCTTTGGCTCTCTCCCCTCTTTTGCTCTCTCTCCTCTTTGGCTCTCTTTCCTCTTTGGCTCTCTCTCTCTCCCCCCTCTTTGGCTCTCCCCTCCCCTTTGGCTCCCCCCCTTTGTCTCTCTCCCCCGCCCCTTTGGCTCTCTCCCCCCCCCTCTTTGGCTCTCTCCCCCCCCCCTCTTTGGCTCTCCCCCCCCTCTTTTGCTCTCTCTCTCCCCTCTTTTGTTCTCTCCCCCCTCTTTTGTTCTCTCCCCCCTCTTTGGCGCTCTCCCCCCCTCTTTGGCTCTCTCCCCCCCCTCTTTGGCTCTCTCCCCCCCCCTCTTTGGCTCTCTCCCCCCCCCCTCTTTGGCTCTCTCTCCCCCCTCTTTGGCTCTCTCTCCCCCCTCTTTGGCTCTCTCTCCCCCCTCTTTGGCTCTCTCTCCCCCCTCTTTGGCTCTCTCCCCCTCTTTTGCTCTCCTCTTCGGCTCTCTTTCCTCTTTGGCTCTCTCTCTCCCCCCTCTTTGGCTCTCCCCCCCCTTTAGCTCTCCCCCCCCCCTTTGGCTCTCTCCCCCTCTCTTTGGCTCTCCCCCCCCCCCTCTTTGGCTCTCTCCCCCCCTCTTTGGCTCTCCCCCACCCTCTTTGGCTCTCTCTCCCCCCTCTTTGGCTCTCTCTCCCCCCTCTTTGGCTCTCTCTCCTTTTTGGCTCTTTTTCCTCTTTGGCTCTCTCTCTCCCCCCTCTTTGGCTCCCCCCCCCCTTTGGCTCTCTCCCCCCCCTCTTTGGCTCTCTCCCCCCCTCTTTGGCTCTCTCCCCCCCTCTTTGGCTCTCTCCCCCCCCCTCTTTGGCTCTCTCCCCCCCACTTTGGCTCTCTCTCCCCCCTCTTTGGCTCTCTCTCCTTTTTGGCTCTTTTTCCTCTTTGGCTCTCTCTCTCCCCATCTTTGGCTCCCCCCCCCCCCTTTGGCTCTCTCCCCCCCCTCTTTGGCTCTCTCCCCCCTCTTTGTCTCTCCCTCCACCCTCTTTGTCTCTCTCTCCCCCCTATTTGGCTCTCTCTCCCCCCTGTTTGGCTCTCTCTCCCCCCTGTTTGGCTCTCTCTCCCCCCTGTTTGGCTGTCTTTCCTCTTTGGCTGTCTTTCCTCTTTGGCTCTCTCTCCTCTTTGTCTCTCTCTCCTCTTTGGCTCTCTCTCCCCCCTCTTTGGCCCTTCTCCCCCCCCCCTCTTTGGCCCTTCTCCCCCCCCCCTCTTTGGCCCTTCTCCCCCCCTCTCCTGCTCCCTCTCTGGCTCTGTGTTCACATTGCGGGACCCCGCCCGGCCACGCCCCATCACGATGACACCCGCCCGGCCACGCCCCTTGCAACGTCCGGCCACGCCCCCATCGCAACGCTCCCGTCGGCCACAAACAGCTGTGAGGTCTGGGGAGCGTGTGGCCGCTTCTCACGTGGCAGACCTCACAGCTGTAGCTCGCGCTCCATATCTCTTGCCACAGGCTGTTTCAATCAGCTTACCTCGCGCTCCCCAGACCTCACAGCTGTTTGTGTACCTCGCGCTCCCTATCTCACAGGCCAGGTGTGTTTGTCTCTACTGCGGCTGCGCATGACGGCTTCAGACAAACACACTTGGCCTTTTATAATATAGGATATATATATATATATATATATATATATATATACACACACACACGCGCGCATATATATGCCTTTTTTCTGCCACAAAACCACCTACCACACTTCATTCCAACCCCCCCCCCCTGACATCTGCTGACTGTCCAGTATTTTCTTGAAGGACACCTGGCAACCCTAAGTGTAAAGCAGTGGGGAAGTATGTTTATAACTAATTTTAACCATTGAAAAGCTTTTGAAAACCAATTCTGATAGCTTGAGAGCTATCAGAATTAGTGATTCTTACGCAGAAAGAGTACAGAGAGTAAAAATTCATGTGAGATGGGCTAGTGTGGAAGGCAGGAGTGTAAAGCATTGGGGAAGTGTGTTTATAAATTATTTTAACCCTTGAATAGCTGTTGAAAACCAATTCTGATAGCCTGAGAGCTATCAGAATTGGTGATTCTTACGCAGAAAGAGGCCAGAGAATAAAAATTAATCTGAGATGGGCTAGTGTGGAAGGCAGGAGTGTAAAGCATTGGGGAAGTGAGTTTAAAAATGATTTTAACCCTTGAATAGCTGTTGAAAACCAATTCTGATAGGCTGAGAGCTATCAGATTTGGTGATTCTTACGCAGAAAGAGGCCAGAGAGTAAAAATTCATCTGAGATGGGCTAGTGTGGAAGGCAGGAGTGTAAAGCATTGGGGAAGTGTTTTTAAAAATTATTTTAACCCTTGAATAGCTGTTGAAAACCAATTCTGATAGCTTGAGAGCTATCAGAATTAGTGATTCTTACGCAGAAAGAGGCCAGAGAGTAAAAATTCATCTGAGATGGGCTAATGTTGAAGGAAGGAGTGTAAAGCATTGGGGAAGTGTGTTTATAAATGATTTTAACCCTTGAATAGCTGTTGAAAACCAATTCTGATAGCCTGAGAGCTATCAGAATTGGTGATTCTTACGCAGAAAGAGGCCAGAGAGTTAAAAATCATCTGAGATGGGCTAGTGTGGAAGGCAGGAGTGTAAAGCATTGGGGAAGTGTGTTTATAAATGATTTTAACCCTTGAATAGCTGTTGAAAACGAATTCTGATAGCCTGAGAGCTATCAGAATTGGTGATTCTTACGCAGAAAGAGGCCAGAGAGTAAAAATTCATCTGAGATGGGCTAGTGTGGAAGGCAGGAGTGTAAAGCATTGGGGAAGTGTGTTTATAAATGATTTTAACCCTTGAATAGCTGTTGAAAACCAATTCTGATAGTCTGAGAGCTATCAGAATTGGTGATTCTTACGCAGAAAGAGGCCAGAGAATAAAAATTAATCTGAGATGGGCTAATGTTGAAGGAAGGAGTGTAAAGCATTGGGGAAGTGTGTTTATAAATGATTTTAACCCTTTAATAGCTGTTGAAAACCAATTCTGATAGCTTGAGAGCTACCAGGATTGGTGATTCTTACGCAGAAAGAGGCCAGAGAGTAAAAATTAATCTGAGATGGGCTAATGTTGAAGGAAGGAGTGTAAAGCATTGGGGAAGTGTGTTTATAAATGATTTTAACCCTTGAATAGCTGTTGAAAACCAATTCTGATAGCCTGCTAGCTATCAGAATTGGTGATTCTTACGCAGAAAGAGGCCAGAGAGTAAAAATTCATGTGAGATGGGCTAGTGTGGAAGGCAGGAGTGTAAAGCATTGGGGAAGTGTGTTTATAAATTATTTTAACCCTTGAATAGCTGTTGAAAACCAATTCTGATAGCCTGCGAGCTATCAGAATTGGTGATTCTTACGCAGAAAGAGGCTAGAGAGTAAAAATTCATCTGAGATGGGCTAGTGTGGAAGGCAGGAGTGCAAAGCATTGGGGAAGTGTGTTTATAAATGATTTTAACCCTTGAATAGCTGTTGAAAAAAAAATTCTGATAGCCTGCGAGCTATCAGAATGGGTGATTCTTACGCAGAAAGAGGCCAGAGAGTAAAAATTCATGTGAGATGGGCTAGTGTGGAAGGCAGGAGAGTAAAGCAATGGGGAAGTGTGTTTATAAATTATTTTAACCCTTGAATAGCTGTTGAAAACCAATTCTGATAGCCTGCGAGCTATCAGAATTGGTGATTCTTACGCAGAAAGAGGCCAGAGAGTAAAAATTCATCTGAGATGGGCTAGTGTGGAAGGCAGGAGTGTAAAGCATTGGGGAAGTGTGTTTATAAATTATTTTGACCCTTAAATAGCTGTTGAAAACCAATTCTGATAGCCTGCGAGCTATCAGAATTGGTGATTCTTAGGCAGAAAGAGGCCAGAGAGTAAAAACTCATGTGAGATGGGCTAGTGTGGAAGGCAGGAGTGTAAAGCATTGGGGAAGTGTGTTTATAAATGATTTTAACCCTTGAATAACTGTTGAAAACCAATTCTGATAGCCTGCGAGCTATCAGAATTGGTGATTCTTACGCAGAAAGAGGCCAGAGAGTAAAAATTCATCTGAGATGGGCTAGTGTGGAAGGCAGGAGTGTAAAGCATTGGGGAAGTGTGTTTATAAATGATTTTAACCCTTCAATAGCTTTTGAAAAACAATTCTGATAGCCTGCGAGCTATCAGAATTGGTGATTCTTACGCAGAAAGAGGCCAGAGAGTAAAAATTCATGTGAGATGGGCTAGTGTGGAAGGCAGGAGTGTAAAGCATTGGGGAAGTGTGTTTATAAATGATTTTAACCCTTGAATAGCTGTTGAAAACCAATTCTGATAGCCTGCGAGCTATCAGAATTGGTGATTCTTACGCAGAAAGAGGCCAGAGAGTAAAAATTCATGTGAGATGGGCTAGTGTGGAAGGCAGGAGTGTAAAGCATTGGGGAAGTGTGTTTATAAATGATTTTAACCCTTGAATAGCTGTTGAAAACCAATTCTGATAGCCTGCGAGCTATCAGAATTGGTGATTCTTACGCAGAAAGAGGCTAGAGAGTAAAAATTCATCTGAGATGGGCTAGTGTGGAAGGCAGGAGTGTAAAGCATTGGGGAAGTGAGTTTATAAATGATTTTAACCCTTCAATAGCTGTTGAAAAACAATTCTGATAGCCTGCGAGCTATCAGAATTGGTGATTCTTACGCAGAAAGAGGCCAGAGAGTAAAAATTCATGTGAGATGGGCTAGTGTGGAAGGCAGGAGTGCAAAGCATTGGGGAAGTGTGTTTATAAATGATTTTAACCCTTGAATAGCTGTTGAAAAAAAAATTCTGATAGCCTGCGAGCTATCAGAATTGGTGATTCTTAGGCAGAAAGAGGCCAGAGAGTAAAAATTCATGTGAGATGGGCTAGTGTGGAAGGCAGGAGTGTAAAGCATTGGGGAAATGTGTTTATAAATGATTTTAACCCTTGAATAGCTGTTGAAAACCAATTCTGATAGCCTGAGAGCTATCAGAATTGGTGATTCTTACGCAGAAAGAGGCCAGAGAGTAAAAATTCATCTGAGATGGGCTAGTGTGGAAGGCAGGAGTGTAAAGCATTGGGGAAGTGTGTTTATAAATGATTTTAACCCTTGAATAACTGTTGAAAACCAATTCTGATAGCCTGAGAGCTATCAGAATTGGTGATTCTTACGCAGAAAGAGGCCAGAGAGTAAAAATTCATCTGAGATGGGCTAGTGTGGAAGGCAGGAGTGTAAAGCATTGGGGAAGTGTGTTTATGAATGATTTTAACCCTTGAATAGCTGTTGAAAACCAATTCTGATGGTTTAGCAATTTACACACGGATTATACGTGTGTATATATATATATATATATATATATATATATATATATATATATATATATATATATATATATTGTTCAATATATAAAATAAGATAAAGTATATTAAAGTAAAGTATGGGTTAATATATTATTACACTATATGGATAGATAGATAGATAGATAGATAGATAGATAGATAGATAGATAGATAGGAGGTTATAGGTAAATTAATCCCATGTATAAAATAATTGAAAGTTTATAAAAGTAAAAGTAAAGTAATGGTTAATATGTTAGTACACTATATATATAAATATATAAATATATATATATATGGTTTATAGGTATAAAATATATATATATATCTGTATTAAAGTAAAGTAAGGGTTAATCTATTAGGAATATATATATATATATATATATATATATATATATATACATATATATATATATTAGCATGTATATTATAAGATAATGTTTATTACAAGTATATCTATATATATATATATATATTTATATATAGATATATAAATATATAGGGGTTATATGTAAACTATATATATATATATATATATATATATATATATATATACACACACACAAGTATTAAAGTAATTTAAGGGTTCATATGTTTGTACAATATATATATATATATATATATATATATATAGACTATATATATATATATATATATATATATATATATATATATATATATATAATGTATAAAATAAGATATTGATGTATAAAATAAGATATTGTTTATTAAAGTTAAGTAAGGGTTAATATATTAGTACAATATATATATATATATATATATATATATATATATATGTGTGTGTGTGTGAATATATATATATATATATATATATATATATATATATATATATATATATATACACATACACGTGTATATAGTTACATACATAAAATAAGATAAAGTTTATTCATGTAATGGGTTAATAGGGAATTAATGTATATGAACACAGGTATAGGTGACATATATACATATGCACTTTTAATAGTCAATAATATACACTGCCATATATATGAGCACAATGAGTATATGTGACATATATAGATATGCTCTGTAAATAGTGACTAATAAACGCTGCAATATAACTACACTTTATAGTAAAAAACACACTGTGTATATAAACACAATAAGTATGGTGATATACTTAAATATGTAATTTATATAAGAATACTAAATAACATGGCTCGTACGTGACAAGCTGTCACAAATACTATGTTGACAACATTGTAAATGTGACAGCTCATCGGTCCCAACGTAGCTGTCATTTTGGAAGAGAGAGAAGTTGGAGGTAGCCTGTGTATTATTAGCTAGTTAGTAGAGATCGTAGCTGGCATTTTTGAGGAGTGGGGAGGTATCGTGTGTGGAGTACTAGAAGTGGGAGGTTGCCTGGGCGTACGTTAGGATAATGTGTATTAGTTTAGCAGAGATGTGTGGGAGGGTTAGAGATGTGTGGGCGGGTTAGAGATGTGTGGGCGGGTTTCCGGAAATTGCCGATTCCACATTCTGATGATTCACCAGATCTGACACAACAGGTTGCTACTGCAACTGCACATTGCATGGTGCCCTCACTCACATATACTCAACTAGGTCCAGACAGTTCTTTAGATATACCCCAGTACAACTAAAAATCACGTGATCGTGTCACATGATTTGCTTCAGTACGCTACGCTTCCAATATGGCGGCCTCCAACAGCTGTGAATGGCAGCAACGAGCAGAAGAGTTACAGCAGAAGTGGGAGAGACTAGTATCAGAAGCACGTGATGGTGAGGAGGAAAAGTTGATTTTTATAAAAAAAAATAACTATTATGTTAAGCTGGTTAAACGGGAAAGAACAGAGCGGTAGATAAGTAAAAGGTACATAGATCAGAAACTCAGAAATTGTACTTACAAAGCCTCAGTCATTTGTTATTTTCTAAAGAATGTCGTGTAGAACATGGATCAGTCATTTTAATTCATTAAGTGTGGGCGCTATATAACAGGGGCAGTTATTTAATCAACACTAGCAG
Organism: Bombina bombina; assembly: GCF_027579735.1. Classification (NCBI taxonomy): domain Eukaryota; kingdom Metazoa; phylum Chordata; class Amphibia; order Anura; family Bombinatoridae; genus Bombina; species Bombina bombina. The sequence continues at coordinate 120,783,064 of NC_069500.1, forward strand.
CAAAACTCATTATAGGGAGGTGTAAATGTTTCACTCCTTTCCTCTCTTCATATTGTATGGCAGAAACAGCTGATACCAGAAAAGATTTGTTCACAACAATAGCGAAATGTTACAAATGTACTTAAAAGTTACTTAATTTTCAAATTTTAATAAAGGCAAGATAAAGTTTAGCTGTATTGAATGCATATAATCAGTGTAATATTTATCCTGAACGTAGTCGCTAAGTTTATTTTTAGTTTTATTATGTAATTTAGATGCAATCGTATGTTTATATTTCCTACCGTTTATTGGAATACTCCTCCCCCATGCCACTTCCGTGTTTCTATGTATAATGTCAGCGAGCGGTCTCACCCCCCTCCTTTACGTCAGGTCAATGCGCGTTCACAAAGTCGATTTCGTCTGCGCATGCGCCACTTCCCCCACTGCCCGATACAAAGTTTGTATTGTTAGCACAGAGCATGCGCAACTCACGAACGAGCACGGGTGGAACTAGGTTGAGTGTAGTCAGACGCATGCGCTCAGTAATACAGTGACGTAGGAATGGATGGGCTAAACCCCTGAAGGGGAAAAAGCTAATTTGACAGTAATATTGATCGCAACTGTCAATCAAAGATTAAAAAATGTCGGGCGGACGAAAGATTGGTGTCGGAACAGTAATTGTAAGGTAGAAAAATAAGTAATTAGGATAAATATAGTATATTGATGAATGAAACTTATGCTTATTTTTAAATCTATGAAAGATATCGTTAAGTAGTGTGCTCAACTTTACCTTACCTTTAAGTATACTAAACCTATTGTTTGATTTCTAGATGCAGTTTTGTCAAAAGCCTCTGATACCTTGCAGTCCCTGAAACAACTTTGCACAGAGAAAACAGAACCATTTAATATTTTATCAATTCTACATCTCTACAGTAAGGTATGTTCTGTACTCAATTAAAAAGCAGTTTGCAAAGAGCATTTATATCAGGTGGCGTATTTAGGTTTTGTGCTGCCCTAGGCACTAAAAATTCCGCTGCCCACTAATCCCATCCCCCAGGTTTTATGGCCATAAAATGTTTTGCTCATGAAATAATGTGAATTCTTAAAAAAAAAAAAAAAATTTCCATGTAATTACAAAGTAAACCAGGGTTTGCAAAACAATTGCGCGCACACACATACACACACACACACACACACACATCTATCGCTGCAATATATATATAAGCAAAACAAACACAGATTTCTTGAAACAATACTTCCCCAAACACAATTCGAAGTGCTGAAAGCCAACAGAACTAAAGGCAATAGCTAACTAAATAAATTAAAGTTTCAGTTACCTATAAACCGTAAGTTCCAAAGGCAGTCTCTTATTATACCACCTTGAATTTAAGCTCCCTGTGCAAAATCTCCTATTATATACCTGTATAATACTTCTAAAATAACTGTAAGCTTCATACAAATATAGCTACAAAAAATGTGCCCCCCCCCTTCAAACTGCCGCACTAGGCAAGTGCCTTGTTTGCCTAGGCCAAAATACTCCCCGTATCAGGAGCAATATAGAATTATTTAGTGGTAGATAATTATTTGCCTTTATGTGATAGTGCATCCAAAATAATTAAGTAAATCCAGATTTTAGTTTGTTGCTGTTGCACAAGAATAAATGCAGCAACGAAAACAGCTGAGTGGCACAAATAGCTGCCTTCTTCCACTTAGAGTGAATTCACATATCTAGGAAAAAAGCAAATTCCTTGTATGTATAGGTGTGAGGGTGCTATTGGAAAATTGACTACACCAAACTAAATTTGGAGGCAGTAGGTTTTGGGTGAGAAAATTAAAAGTTTTGTGGCTCTGATTGTCATAAAAATGTTGTCATATCAAAAGTCCAGTATGTTAATTGGGAAATACTTGTTTATCACAAGTCACTCTTACTTTAGGGACATTAAACACTAAATACATTTTATAAGCATTGCATTGAGGTTATTCCCCATCTCCCTCTAGTCATGGGTGCCTGTATGTTGAAATAAATCTTATACAATATTCTAGTGCTGATGTGTTTGCACAAGTACAGCAGTTCTTCTTCAGATACCTGCAGTGAAACCTAGGTTCCATAATGGCAGCACCCATGCATAGAGGAAGGTGCATGAAATGTATTTAGTGCCTCTTTAAGGTGGTGGGTATGTCGTCATGTTTCCATAGTCTTGGTATTATTTGGTACTATTAAGGACTAATTGTAAGAGTGTTTGTGGGTTGTTTTTACTAAAACTTTTTTTCTTTTTTAAAGTCTGACAATCATGTTTTTCCCCCTAAGTTACACTGACTTAAAGGGACAGTCTACCCCAGAATTTGTATAGTTTAAAAAGATAGATAATCCCTTTATTACCCATTCCCCAGTTTTGCAAACCAACACAGTTATATTAATATACTTTTTACCTCTGTGATTACCATGTATTTAAAACTCTCTACCGACTGCCCTCTTATTTAAGTTCTTTTGACACTTGCATTTTAGCCAGTCAGTGCAGAGTTATAAATAACTCCACGAGAGTGAGCACAATGTTATTTGTGTGGCACAAATGAACTAACGCTGTCTACCAGTGAAAAACTGTCAAAATGCACTGAGATAAGAGGCGGCCTTCACGGTCTTAGAAATTAACATATGAGCCTACCTAGGTTTAGCTTTCAACAATGAATACCAAGAGAACAAAGCATATTTGATGATAAAAGTAAATTGGAAAGTTGTTTTAAAGTGCATGCCCTATCTGAATCATGAAAGTTTAATTTTGACTAGAGTGTTGCTTTAAACAATGTGTACTTTTAAGTTTTCTTAAAAAGACAGTAAAATCCATCTTGACTCCAAGGTAGCAATTAGTTTTTTATTGGATCAACAAGCTACTGTAAATACTAACTGTTAAATCCTTGTATATGATGCATTGTCAAAAACACATTTTGACTTTTTTTTCCTTCTTAAAGCTTCAACTGAATTTGCTAAAACAATCTCGTTAAAGGGACAGTAAAGTCAAAATTAAAGAAACATGATACCCAAATGTTTAAGAACTTGAATGTGATGCATAACGTAGCTAAGGATACCAAGAGAATGAAGCAAATTCGATAATAGAAGTAAATTGGAAATCACATGCTCTCTCTGAACCATGAAAGAAAAAATCATGATTTATGTCCCTTTTAAATCGCCAGAGATCTGGAGTTGATTTCTTTGCTGGAAACATAGCTGTACTACTGCACCAATAAATCAACTTTACCAAAGTATTATATGGTGCACCACAAGATTATTTCAGAAGACTTAAAAACCTTAAATGATTGTCTGTGTACAAAGATACTCAGGCAAGCACAACAGACCTTTGGTGTGTTTCCTGCTACTACACATAACTTTAAATTGTTTAATGTTTATAATATGTGCTAATGTACAGTGCTGGAAAAACAAAGAATGCAAGCCTAAAGTACAAGTGGCTGCAATTTATCGTAGTGAGAGAAAGCGTTGCAGATAAACCTGAGCTATCATAAAATAAAAAGCTTTGAAGGCAAAGATCAGTGAAACTATAAATACAAAGAGAGAAAGTTGTTTTGCTTTACCCATCTATCTATAAAGCACTACAAATTATGATAATTATAATTGGAGGGGTCCACCCTGCTACTCACTTTTGATAAATCATTGAAGAGGCATGCCGGCCCAAGAGTGGTATGGTGTGGTTGGGCCCACTAGCATCCTCTTCCGCTCCTTTCCACTAGCACCCCCAATGGTAATCCAAAAGCCCCCCCCCCCCTTCCACATGTTATGCCTTTTAGTGCCTCTCTCGGTAATCCCACCATCCACCAGGGGGCAGTACCGCCTAATATGGGAACCACTGGTCTAGACTCTAGAGCATGACTATAAAAATGGTGCGTTATTGGCTACAAAAAACTGGCAGCGTTAACTGTAAAAGTGAGAAGAGATCAAGCAGAAATGAGATGAGAATGTACAGGTGAAAGTACAATTTTACATAATAAAACCATAAGCATGATCCAAAATGTTTGCCATGAAATTAATGTCAAATATATATTTTTTTTTTCAGATAGTTAAATTCATTATTGTGTGTGCTATATAGTTCATTGTTATGTGTCTGCTATTGGTGGCATAAAGATATAGTTTCTTTAGTTATTGCTATTCTGACCTTTTATATAGCGGAAAACCTACATTTGCCAATAGGCGTATTCTTAACTCCTTCACTGCTAAGTAGGGATGCACATTTAGATCTAGGATCCGAAAGCGGAAGCAAGCAGTGGCTCGTACCCTTCGGATAATTTCATACCCGGATTGATTCCTGTAAAAGATCCCCACTCTTAAGATCTCTGCAAATCCAGATCTTAGAGTGGGGATCTTTTACAAGAATCAATCCGTCTACGAAAATAGTCCATTGCAGCTCCTGAGCCTTCCTAGGTATGGTTTTGAACAAGGGACACCAAGAGAATGAGGTAAATTAGATAATGCAAGTTTTTTTATTGCATGCTCTGTCTAAATTGTGAACGTTTAAGTTTGGCTGCGCTGTCCCTTTTTAAGATCCTCTCCCCAACCCATGTTTTTACTTGTTATTTTTAGATGGCTTGTTGCTTTTCAAGGCCATATATAAGAGCAGATGATTATCTTTAGCTGCTAAGAGAGCTGAGATTGACGGTTTTGAATAACCTCCTTGGTATTCCTCCCCTTTGTGACATCACCACAAATGTGGTCACTTGTACTTCCACTGAACCTTGGGAGTGCTGCCCACTAAGCCACAAATGATCCCCGGACTGTAGCTGGGGGGCGTCACCAAAAACTGCTTTAGATCAGGGAGCCACCTTCATGACGACAATGGGTTGTCATACATACTCAGGCAGTGATGCACATAGCGACAGTGTTTTAACAATGCTTTCCATGTTTGTCTCTCGCTGTTATTACTTTTTATTATTATTTTTTTCTGCAAGCTATTATTTAAGTATGTTCCATAAATAAATCTCACTCCGTGTCCATGCTATTACTTACCTTTGATTATTCCATTTTATTTAGATATCATGACATTCCAACGCTATCTTAAGCATGAATTGTGGTATGTTCTTGTTTCCTATAGGCTGTCTTAGACATTACATTCTTTGAGGAAAACCAGCTGGTAAATGAGGACTTTCCAGAGGACTCTTCACAACAGAAGGTCAAAGACCTTATTCAAATGCTTTCAGAACCAGAACTTTTAGCCAAAGAAGCTAATATGGGCAAAGAGGTGACCAGTTCTGTTAGATAAACTTTAAATACAGTTGCTTTGATTGCTGTGTATATTGTGGTAAAGGTTACGGATTACTTAAAGGGATATTAACCCCTTCCTGCCGGAACTTATTTGTCTACATCAGAACAAAGTTTTAATGTAAACAAATAAGTAAAAATTGAAATCACGCAGTTTTTCATGTGATCGCTTGATTTCAATGATGTGATTGGGTCAGGGGTGGAGTGCCTATGATGCTAGGTATGACTTCCAGCCCGGCTATAGCTTTAGGACAGCCAAACGGCTAGGACATTTCATGCTGTCCTAACAGTGCTAAAGCCTAGCGCAGTGAGGGCGGCATGGAACGTCCTAACGGTTGGATGGGGTTAAACAGTGCTCCTTTGGTAAAAACAAATATGGTAAATCAAAGTAAACATAAAAAGTGTAAAAAACTAACAAAAACAAAACCCCCAAAACATCACTTACTTGTTTTCTTTGCAGAATTACTTAGAAGTTTTCACTGCAGTCCCTGCCCCCAGTGTGAAAAGAGTGGAACATTTTTTAATTTAAAGGGACATTAAACACTAAATACATGCAAGATAGAATGATGCATTCAAAGAAAAGATTAGTCCATGACTAACATGTAGATGTATTTTTTAAAGTTGCATTAGTGGTTTAAAAAGTGACAAAATAAGTGTAAAGTTTTAGGGTCTATAAAACACTGGGAGCTGCCATGTTGTAACTTGTGTTACCTTCTCTGCTGTGGCCAATTAGGGACAGTTATACATAGGTCACTAGAGTGTTCAGCCAATGGTTGTGCTGGATTTAACAGTGTTCTGCACTTCCATTTCTAACAGGAACTGAAAAGCACACAATTTCAGAATGGAATTACAGGCAAAGAGGACAAAATAAATAATGAAAGTATATTGCAGAGTTGTTTTATTATATACAATTTATCATTTTATATTGCCATCTCAAAGTGTTTAATGCCCATTTAAGTTTCATATTAGCAGTTGTGAGCATGAGCAAATCTGATTATCCAGTCTATGTACTTGATACCAAACCAACTCTAGAAGTTTTATGACATTGTACTAAATAAGCTTCCACAGGCTCCTTGTAGGGCTCTGACAAATTTAAATTTAAAGTAAATAAAAGGTAAATTCCATTAAAATAGATGAAGAATAATACATATTGTAACGATTTTTATTAAATATAAGCCACTGCTTAGTGCTTTTTATCCCTTTTTATGCCAAAAGCCCAATTTTTTTTTTTATTTCATGCTTTAGATAGATTGTACAATTTTAAACAACTTTCCAATTTACATCTATTTAATTTGCTTCATTCTCTTGGTATCCTTTGTTGACTTAGCTGAAAGCCAATGGCAAGAGGCATATATGTGAAGCCACCAATCGGCAGCTTCTGAGCATACATATTTATACTTTTCAACAAAGGATACACAGCGAACAAAACAAATTAGACTTCATAAATACATTGGAAAGTTATTTAAAAAAATTGCATGCTCTGTCTGAATCATGAAAGAAAAACATTCGGTTTCATGTCCCTTTAAGTAATTACTGTGTTGGGTATTTGTATCTTTTCTCCACAAACTGCCATAACCGGATTTACCTTAAAGTGAAGGTAAAGTTTTACAATCTTAAAGACAACCTAGCATTTATCCTTATGACCCTAATCTAGTCGCTAAGTTTTTTTTTTTTTTTTTTTTTATTACTTCTATGTTTTTGCTAAAAAAATATACCGGTATTTAAAGCTCCCTACCGCTTAGCTAATAACTCCTCCCAAGTCCTACATCCATCTTCTTGTCACGTCACTTCGCCCCAAAATGCGCGTTCACCGGCAGTCTAAAAATGCGCATGCGCCAATCGGCGATTTTTGAGAACCACTGCGCATGCATTAATCCCGTAACATTATTTCCCAATGAGCACGGGAGAGCACCATTGTAATCAGGCTGTAAATGAATTGAAAAGAGCATGCGCAGTGAGTAAAGGGGCGGATGACACGGAGCTACGGCCGCCTAACGGCCGAAATTTTAATTGGTCCCTCAAAGAACGTGATTAAGACCTTTTAAAAAAAAAAAATGTATATACGGGTTGAATTAGATGAAGTTACGAAAATGAATTCTAAAGGGTAAAACTTGATTTTTACTATAAATTGTAAAAAAATTATGAGTGAAACTTATATTTATTTTGCCTCAACAATGTGGTGCTTGATTGAATTAGAGTTAACTTTAACACCACTTTAAATGTTAACAAGTTCACCCTCTTTTCAAATTAATTTTGCAGTTACTGTTTAGGGTGCCTCTCAAGAGAGGCAAATTTAGTTAGCTCCACATCTGTGCCATTGGTTGGTTCTGTGTATTATTATTTTTTTGCTAAAATTTACTACACACTTAATATTATTATTTTTATTATTACTAGTAATTATAATCACACATACATATGTATATTATGTAAGATGGTTTACTATAGTCTGCTGAATTTATGAAGTACTTACTGGTAAATGTAGTGGTCAGATACTTTCATTTTATTTGTCCATTCAGAATCTGAACCCTGATATGTTTAAATATTTTATTATTTGAAGCATAAATACAGAGAGAAACACACCCACAGGAACGACTAACCGGCTCAATAACATTCTTAGCCTGTTCTATGGTGATTTACCACCTGGGTGTAGCCTCTTTTTAGCCCAGTAATACTTTTCACAGAGTAGAACTTTCCTGTAGTATATCAGTCTGATTCCGCCTATTATGGTCAGTCCAGCGCCGAAATACCAGGCAATTCCTCTCTGAACAAGGAACACCACAACGCCAGACAATAGTTTCGGGCCTTCATTGGGCCTTGTCAGTGAGGTGAAGCCATATTCCTCTAAGCACACTGAGCAAGGAGTCCACGTATGGTTGCCCCTTTTTCCCTTAGGGAGCCTAAATACACACAGAGAGAAGCGCACTCACAGGAACGAACAACCAGCTCACTGATGAGGCCCATAGAAGGCCGAAAAGATCATATGAGGTTGCCGTTTCCATTGTTCAGAGGAGAATTGCCTGGTATTTTAGGGCTATACTGACCTTGTTAGGTGGGATCAGACTGATATACTTCAGGTAAGTTTTCCTCTGTGAAAAGCACAATTTGGCAAAAAGAAACTACTACCAGGTGGTAACTGGGCCATAGAACAAGCCACTGTTGTTTGTTCCTGGCAGACTGCTTCTCTTTGTTTGAATTACATGAAGCATGCTAAATAGAAAGGAGGACTCTATGAAAATTACGTTTCAGTTCACAAACTCCAAGTATATCTATAATCCCATAATTAACTGAAAGTACATCACACTGGGTTAGATTCACTGTAAGCCCCTACCCTTCCTATAGTCCATTTACTAAAGCTCACAAGACTGAAGTCTGGTAATGAATCTAGCCCATAATGCTGTGGTCTAGGGGGATATAGGAATGCATGCTTGTAACTATGTACATGTTAGATTCCTCAAAATTACTATGCAGTATGTTTCCTTGTAGCAATACAAGCATTAGATGAGTAGAAGAGTTCTTTGATCTGGTCACCAAAACACCACAATTGCAATACACAGGGTCTTCATTTGTAGTCATAAGTCTATTTTCTTCTTTTTTCTCAGCCTCCAGTTGTTGTCCTTGAGGATGAAGTGTTGGAATGTCTGTACTGGAGGCGTGGAGCTCTGCTGTATATGTATAGTCATACTGTAAGAGAAAGAGAGGGCTGGCTTTGTAGACATGCAAGTACATTCAAACAGGTATCTGCTTCTCTGCCAAACAGAATGTAATTAATATCCATACATAAACTCACTGTGGTTTAAAGAAAAATGTATAGCTGTAGCTATTAAAATGAAAGCAACAGAACAATTATGGTGTGTTATGATTGTATATTACATATCCTGTGGTGAGGAACAACTAAGGAAAACCGAAACTTGAAAATAAATATATATACCGTTTCAGAATAACAACCTTTTTTTTCAGTCATGTGACTGCTATTGAAAAGCATTGAGAAGCAGTGCATTGATTAAAATAGCCAGTAGGTGGAGCTGTCCACTTGTGTTGCAGCAAAGATATGCAAGCAAAGCAAGCTGAACTTAATCGGTTTAACCAGACCTGAGCTATTGAGCAGATTTCAAAGGAACAAGATCTTCCTGTCTATAAATCATTGCAGATTGGAATGCATAGAAAGAACTGTTTGCAGAAAAATGCAAGTAAAGTCTGTGTTGTGTGATTATTTTATTAGGTTTATAATGCTGTTTATCAAATGTTTTTGCTCATTTAACTTAGTTTAATTATATATTCTGTGTTGTGTGATTATTTCATTAGGTTTATAATGCTGTTCAGCATTTAAAATCTTCATTTCAAAGCTTTAAAAATAATGTATTAGGTGTTACTTATGACAATTTTGAGAGGGGCCTGGAACCTAACTCCCTCACTTCCCATTAACTTACATTATAAACTGGGTTTCAATTTACAGCCAATCCTTCTGGAACCTAACCCCAGCGTAAACTGAGGGCTACCTGTGTGTGTGTGTATATGTATATGTGTGTGGATCTAAAAAACATAATTAAGATATAGGAGTAAGAGTATATATTTTTTGTATTCAGGGTTTTAGTTCACTTCTTTTCAGAAACTAAAGTGCAGATATTTTTTTTTATATACTGTATATAATATATATATATATATATATATATATATATATATATATATATATATATATATATATATATATATATATATATATATATACAGTAAATAAAAAAAAATCTGCACTTTAGTTTCTGAAAAGAAGTGAACTAAAACCCTGAATTCAAAAAATATATACTCTTACTCCTATATCTTAGTTATGTTTTTTAGATCCAGGTTTGCCAAGATCTAGCATATGGAGGGTATTCTCAAATAGTTTTAATCATGTGGTAGTAAAAAAAAATGCGGTAGTAAAAAAAAATCCCATCCAAATGTTTTATTTATCCATTTAAAGTGAATGTAATTTTTTTTTGTTATTAAAGTAAACCTACTTGCTCACAATATTATATATATTAAAACCGCAATATTATTTTTCGAATATAAATAATCTTTATCGTTTTATTTCAATTCCAACTTATCAGCGTTATAATCATTGAACTCCTCCCAACCGTCTTTTTCCTGTATCTCACCCCAATTTCCCCTGCATCATTTCAATATTTACCACCCACTCGATGACGTCTGTTTGAAGCTCGTTCATGATCAGGGGTGACATACGCGCATGCGTATAGCAAACAAAATGCTATAAACCTCAGCACCTCGTTTCCCATTGCGCATGCGTTTAAACTCTGTAAATATATTATAAACAAAGTATTCAACGAGCATTGAGTATGCTACGTCATGGAGTAGTTCACGCATGCACTGTTAAAGTGCGTGACGTAGCGAACAACCGGCCTGACGCCCCGGGGGTGAAAAAAATATTAAGAAAGCGAAGTGTCAATCATAAATCAAATGTGGGACCAAAATAGCAGACTGAGGAATCGGCGATAAGAATCGCAAGTAAAAATATATATATTTACTTTTATATAGAGATTGTAAAAATATGATGAATTAAACTAACCTTTATTTTGGCAATTACACACTTTGATGAAGAGCAATTCGGTTGACTTTACATGCACTTTAACTAAAAACTGTTGATCTCAGGTGGGGATTCTGATTCCTCTGTGCATCCCTGGCCTCAGATTGGGAAAATATGAGGTAGATATGTTCTAAGTGACTGGAAGGTCTGGTCATCAAATAAAAAACTATGGTTTTTCCTCTCCTCTAGAAAGCACAGGATTATATGTTTTCTTTATTATGGATGCAAATTATTGGATTATACTTAAAATACCTTCTCATTGCAGTTGCCTATCATACAGTTATGTTAAAATATACCACTATAATGTTTACTAAATATATATTAATATATTATTAATTATTACCGTGCGTTCACATATTACACAGATTTAAGGATTTTTTAAAAAAAAATTTTTTTAACTTAACACATAACACTAAGACTTTATTGGTGGTTCATCTTTTGGGAACAATTTTCTCTCTTGGGCAGAACTGTGATATAATTTGAATTTTGGCCCTCTTCTTTTTTATTTTGGACTAGGACATTCAGGAATCTTTTCCTTTATCACGTGGCATGGTCAATTAGTTCCTCACGTTACTTTTATTTTTAGAAATATTCAATACTTATCTTCTTAGCTTGTGGTAAACACATAGGCCTAGATTTGGAGTTTGGCGGTAGCCGTGAAAACCAGCGTTAGAGGCTCCTAACGCTGGTTTTAGGCTACCGCCGGTATTTGGAGTCATTCAAAAAAGGGTCTAACGCTCACTTTTCAGCCGCGACTTTTCCATACCGCAGATCCCCTTACGTCAGTTGCGTATCCTATCTTTTCAATGGGATCTTTCTAACTCCGGTATTTAGAGTCGTGTCTGAAGTGAGCGTTAGAAATCTAACGACAAAACTCCAGCCGCAGAAAAAAGTCAGTAGTTAAGAGCTTTCTGGGCTAACGCCGGTTCATAAAGCTCTTAACTACTGTACTCTAAAGTACACTCACTAACACCCATAAACTACCTATGTACCCCTAAACCTAGGCCCCCCCACATTGCCGACACTCAATTACATTTTTTTAACCCCTAATCTGCCGACCGCCACCTATGTTATACTTATGTACTCCTAATCTGCTGCCCCTAACACCGCCGACCCCTATATTATATTTATAAACCCCTAATCTGCCCCCTCAACGTCGCCTCCACCTGCCTACACTTATTAACCCCTAATCCGCCTAACTAACCCTATAATAAATAGTATTAACCCCTAATCTGCCCTCCCTAACATTGCTGACACCTAACTTCAATTATTAACCCCTAATCTGCCGACTGGAGCTCACCGCTTTTCTAATAAATGTATTAACCCCTAAAGCTAAGTCTAACACTAACACCCCCCTAAGTTAAATATAATTTAAATCTAATGAATTTAATTAACTCTTATTAAATAAATTATTCCTATTTAAAGCTAAATACTTACCTGTAAAATAAATCCTAATATAGCTACAATATAAATTATATTTATATTATAGCTATTTTAGGATTAATATTTATTTTACAGGTAACTTTGTATTTATTTTAACCAGGTACAATAGCTATTAAATAGTTAAGAACTATTTAATAGCTAAAATAGTTAAAATAATTACAAAATTACCTGTAAAATAAATCCTAACCTAAGTTACAATTAAACCTAACACTACACTATCAATAAATAAATTAAATACAATTCCTACAAATAAATACAATGAAATAAACTAACTAAAGTATAAAAAAGAACTAAGTTACAAAAAATAAAAAAATATTTAGAAACATTAGAAATATATTACAACAATTTTAAACTAATTACACCTACTCTAAGCCCCCTAATAAAATAAAGCCCCCCAAAATAAAAAAAATGCCCTACCCTATTCTAAATTACTAAAGTTCAAAGCTCTTTTACCTTACCAGCCCTGAACAGGGCCCTTTGCGGGGCATGCCCCAAGAAGTTCAGCTCTTTTGCCTGTAAAAAAAAACATACAATACCCCCCCCCAACATTACAACCCACCACCCACATACCCCTAATCTAACCCAAACCCCCCTTAAATAAACCTAACGCTAAGCCCCTGAAGATCTCCCTACCTTGAGTCGTCTTCACCCAGCCGAGCCAAATTCTTCATCCAAGCGGAGCAAGAAGAGGTCCTCCATCCGGTAGAAGTCTTCATCCAAGCAGGGCAGAAGAGGTCTTCCATCCGATTGAAGTCTTCATCCAAGAGGCATCTTCTATCGTCATCCATCCGGAGCGGAGCGGCAGCATCCTGAAGACCTCCAACGCGGAACATCCATCCTGGCCGACGACTGAACGATGAATGACGGTTCCTTTAAATGACGTCATCCAAGATGGCGTCCCTCGAATTCCGATTGGCTGATAGGATTCTATCAGCCAATCGGAATTAAGGTAGGAATATTCTGATTGGCTGATGGAATCAGCCAATCAGAATCAAGTTAAATCCGATTGGCTGATCCAATCAGATTGAGCTCGCATTCTATTGGCTGTTCCGATCAGCCAATAGAATGCGAGCTCAATCTGATTGGCTGATTGGATCAGCCAATCGGATTGAACTTGAATATTCCTACCTTAATTCCGATTGGCTGATAGGATTCTATCAGCCAATCGGAATTCGAGTGACGCCATCTTGGATGACGTCATTTAAAGGAACCGTCATTCATCGTTCAGTCGTCGGCCAGGATGGATGTTCCGCGTCGGAGGTCTTCAGGATGCTGCCGCTCCGGATGGATGACGATAGAAGATGCCTCTGGGATGAAGACTTCAATCGGATGGAAGACCTCTTCTGCCCTGCTTGGATGAAGACTTCTACCGGATGGAGGACCTCTTCTTGCTCCGTTTGGATGAAGAATTTGGCTCGGCTGGGTGAAGACGACTAAAGGTAGGGAGATCTTCAGGGGCTTAGTGTTAGGTTTATTTAAGGGGGGTTTGGGTTAGATTAGGGGTATGTGGGTGGTGGGTTGTAATGTTGGGGGGGGGGTATTGTATGTTTTTTTTTACAGGCAAAAGAGCTGAACTTCTTGGGGCATGCCCCGCAAAGGGCCCTGTTCAGGGCTGGTAAGGTAAAAGAGCTTTGAACTTTAGTAATTTAGAATAGGGTAGGGCATTTTTTTTATTTTGGGGGGCTTTGTTATTTTATTAGGGGGCTTAGAGTAGGTGTAATTAGTTTAAAATTGTTGTAATATATTTCTAATGTTTGTAAATATTTTTTTATTTTTTGCAACTTAGTTCTTTTTTATTTTTTGTACTTTAGTTAGTTTATTTCATTGTATTTATTTGTAGGAATTGTATTTAATTTATTTGATAGTGTAGTCTTAGGTTTAATTGTAGATAATTATAGGTATTTTATTTAATTTATTTATTGATAGTGTAGTGTTAGGTTTAATTGTAACTTAGGTTAGGATTTATTTTACAGGTAAATTTGTAATTATTTTAACTATTTTAGCTATTAAATAGTTCTTAACTATTTAATAGCTATTGTACCTGGTTAAAATAAATACAAAGTTACCTGTAAAATAAATATTAATCCTAAAATAGCTATAATATCATTATAATTTATATTGTAGCTATATTAGGATTTATTTTACAGGTAAGTATTTAGCTTTAAATAGGAATAATTTATTTAATAAGAGTTAATTAATTTTGTTAGATTAAAATTATATTTAATTTAGGTGGGTGTTAGCTTTAGGGGTTAATACATTTATTAGAATAGCGGTGAGCTCCAGTCGGCAGATTAGGGGTTAATAATTGAAGTTAGGTGTCGGCGATGTTAGGGAGGGCAGATTAGGGGTTAATACTATTATAGGGTTAGTGAGGCGGATTAGGGGTTAATAAGTGTAGGCAGGTGGAGGCGACGTTGTGGGGGGCAGATTAGGGGTTAATAAATATAATATAGGGGTCGGCGGTGTTAGGGGCAGCAGATTAGGGGTACATAGGGATAATGTAAGTAGCGGCAGTTTACGGAGCGGCAGATTAGGGGTTAAAAATAATATACAGGGGTCAGCAATAGCGGGGGCGGCAGATTAGGGGTTAATAAGTGTAAGGTTAGGGGTGTTTAGAAACGGGGTACATGTTAGGGTGTTAGGTGCAGACATAGGAAGTGTTTCCCCATAGCAAACAATGGGGCTGCGTTAGGAGCTGAACGCAGCTTTTTTTCAGGTGTTAGGTTTTTTTTCAGCTCAAACAGCCCCATTGTTTCCTATGGGGGAATCGTGCACTAGCACATTTTTGAGGCTGGCCGCGTCCGTAAGCAACTCTGGTATCGAGAGTTGAAGTTGCGTTAAATATGCTCTACGCTCCTTTTTTGGAGCCTACCGCAGCCATTCTGTGGACTCTCAATACCAGAGTTATTTTAGAGGTGCGGCCAGAAAAAAGCCAGCGTTAGATTCGCGGGTCGTTACCGACAAAACTCTAAATCTAGCCGATAGTTAGTGCACCCTACCGCAATTGGCAGATTTGCGCGATAATCTTTGTTCAATTCTGTGTTTAATACACAGGTATAGTTTTTATTATACATTTCATTTCATATTGGCATCACCGTGCTTGGTTTTACCACTAATCAAGTACCATATAAAACAGATAGCACATTTGATTATTTCACACACTGTGCTCCAGCAGGGACATACATATAACACTGGGACCCGGAGAGTAGGTTGCAAGCACACAGAAGGATTCCAAGTGTTTCTATTTAACCAGTTTTACCTATTGTTATAAGGAATCAAGTGGTAGCACTCACTGTTATCCCAGCTGGGACAAATTTGTACCATTAATTTGTACTATTTACTGTTTTTATCATTCGCTCTGTAATTTTAATTTGATGTATTTTTAACTGATGCATTGTGATTAGATATCTCCGTTTTAATTATTGCACATGGATCCATGTTGTTTGTAATTTATATGTAAATAAACACTACATAATAACTTTTAATCAAAATAGTTTTTTCCTACATTCCACGACCGGATCAATCAGACCTGGCCTACTAGTGGCGCTTTTGTTCCTTGATACCTTAATAAAAATTATTTGTTGAAAAAAACTAAAGAATAATGATCCTTTGGCTCTTTAGTTCAGATTTCATTTGAGGCCTGACTTGTTCAATTCTGAAAAGGCTGAAATGTTATAGAAACATTGCTCTTATTTTATTTAGTTTTTTATTTTAATGCATTTGACCATTACAAACATAATACAAAAAATGTAACAAACATACAAAAGCGTCCCATATATAAAAGTTCAGTTGCTAATGGACAATTTGGTAGCGTAAGGAATACATAGGGAAAGATGATCTAAAGCGCTATCCATGGGAATTTTAGAAAGAAAGTTTAGCTGTTTATCTAGCTTTGTAGGGTTATGGATATTTTGATCATCAGGTTTTTAGTGTTCACATCTTGCATAGCTTCATGAGTCTAAAGCGTTCCAGTCCTAAGTCAAAAGCTACTCAGGAGGCAAAGTTTTTATAAGTACATTTCTCAGATATCAATATAGTTCAGAGCATAAAAAGAGAATTCTATTCATAAACACCAGAAGTCACTTTATCAGAATCTTACCATCCCTCTGGTTATTAATGTTTTTATATTCGTCATACCGGTGTTCATCTAAGCATTTTTTTTCTATTTCCCCCCCCCCCCCTCAAACACTATAATTGTATCACTCAACTAAATTTTATATTTTCCCTAAAGCAACATTTTAATAACTATCAGATGAAATCTATAATATGTTTAAAAGGATGGTAAATCCTAGTGTTTGTGAAAAGCTAGGATTTACTATTGGAACAAATAAAGTTCCTTTATTTGTTTGAAGCGTTTGCTGCGCTGAGCGCCTCAGGCAGCCCACAGCAGAGCGCTATTTTGCTGTGAGGTGACATTTGCACGGCTATTTGCTAAGAGGTATAAACATCACCTCACAGCAAAATAGTGTTCTGCCGTGGGCTGCCTGAGCAGCTCAGTGCAGAAAATGCTGCAGACAAAGGAACTTCATGACTGAAAGTCCCCTTTATTTGTTCCAATGGTAAATCCTAGCGTTTCACAAACGCTAGGCTTTACCTTCCCTTAAAATGATCTGATTTTTACATTTACATATATTAAATGTAACTACTGTGGCACACATACTAATAATGAACCTTCTGTATTGCCAGTGCCTTAATGACGGAGTTCTTTTCCTGCTGAAAATGCTAAAGACAAGGAGCCCAGTGAATCTAAATGATGTCACGTTTCGAGATTTAAGCACTGCTACTTTGCTTAACCAAGGTAACAGAGGCAAAGATCTTTTGATTTATTTATTTGTTTATCTATTTAAAATGTACAAATTTATGTAAAGCTACCTCCAAGAGAGTTGGGTTGATGTATGTGAATGTGTCTATTTATAAATGTTTCTAATTTAAATGGCCATGAAACCCAACATTTTTATTTCATGATACAGATAGAGAATACAATTTTTTCAACTTTCTAATTTACTTTTATCAAATGTGCTTTATTATCTTAGTATCCTTTGTTGGAGCAGCAATGCACTACATGGTGTTAAATGAACATAGGAGAGCCAATGACAATAGACCTATATGTGCAGCCACCAATCAGCAGTTAGTTCCCACTAGCACATTGCTGTTCCTACCGTATGATTTTCAACTAAGGATACCAAGAGAACAAAGCAAATTAGATAACAGAAGTAAATTGGAATTATTTTTTTTTTGCTCTGTCTGAATAATGAAAGTTTATTTTTTACAGTACCTTCAATCTGTTTTCTACAGCATACCATGCATTCAGGTAATGGAAATTCCCATACACTAACAATATGCTCATGTCTTTACACACATTTTACGTTCAAAAATTAATTCAATAGAATTAAGTATTATGCAGTTTTTTTTAAGTTACATTAGTTGTTTATTTAAAAAACAAAACAAGTTTTGGTGTCCATAAAGATATGCGTGTCACTATGTTGTAACCTAGATTTCCTTCTATGCTGAGGTTAAGGTCAGATATACATAGGTCACTAGAGTATGCAGCCAATTACTGCGTGGAATATAGCAGTGTTAAAATTAAAGGGACAGTCAACACCAGAATTTTTGTTGTTTTAAAAGATAGATAATCACTTTATTACCCATTCCCCAGTTTTGCATAAACAACACAGTTATATTAATATACTTTTTACCACTGTGATTACCTTGTATCTAAGTATCTTATGACAGCCCCCTGATCACATGACATTTTATTTATTATCTATTGACTTTCATTTTAGCCAATTAGTGCAGTGTCTGCCACAATCCACGGGCGTGCTCACAATGTTATCTATAGGGTTTACCTGAACTAGCTCTCCCCTGCTTTGAAAAGCAAATACAAAAGCATGTGATTAGAGGCGGCCTTCAAGGGCTTAGAAATTATCATATGAGCCTTCCTAGGTCTAGCTTTCAACTAAGAATACCAAAAGAACAAAGCAAAATTGGTGATAAAAGTAAATTGGAAAGTTGTTTAAAATTACATGCCCAATTTGAAACATGAATGGTTTTCTTGGACTTGACTGTCCCTTTAAGTGAAAGGGACATGAAACCCAATTTTTTTTCTTTCATGATTCAGATAGAGCTTGTGATTTGAAACAACTTTTCCATTTACTTCTATTATCTAATTTGATTTGTCCTCTTGGTATCCTATGTTGAAAAAGATAGCTATTTAGGCTTAGAAGCTGCTGATTGGTTGCTGCACATATATACTTCATGTTATTGGCTCACCCGGTGTGTTAACTAGCTCCCAGTAGTGCATTGCTTCTTCTTCAACAAAGGATAAGAGAATGAAGCAAATTAGATAATACAAGTTGTTTAAAATTGTATTCTCATGTAGAATCCTTCGATAGCTCAGCTGGTAGAGCGGAGGCTTGTAGTGCTAAAATTGTATTCTCATGTAGAATCCTTCGATAGCTCAGCTGGTAGAGCGGAGGCTTGTAGTGCTAAAATTGTATTCTCATGTAGAATCCTTCGATAGCTCAGCTGGTAGAGCGGAGGCTTGTAGTGCTAAAATTGTATTCTCATGTAGAATCCTTCGATAGCTCAGCTGGTAGAGCGGAGGCTTGTAGTGCTAAAATTGTATTCTCATGTAGAATCCTTCGATAGCTCAGCTGGTAGAGCGGAGGCTTGTAGTGCTAAAATTGTATTCTCATGTAGAATCCTTCGATAGCTCAGCTGGTAGAGCGGAGGCTTGTAGTGCTAAAATTGTATTCTCATGTAGAATCCTTCGATAGCTCAGCTGGTAGAGCGGAGGCTTGTAGTGCTAAAATTGTATTCTCATGTAGAATCCTTCGATAGCTCAGCTGGTAGAGCGGAGGCTTGTAGTGCTAAAATTGTATTCTCATGTAGAATCCTTCGATAGCTCAGCTGGTAGAGCGGAGGCTTGTAGTGCTAAAATTGTATTCTCATGTAGAATCCTTCGATAGCTCAGCTGGTAGAGCGGAGGCTTGTAGTGCTAAAATTGTATTCTCATGTAGAATCCTTCGATAGCTCAGCTGGTAGAGCGGAGGCTTGTAGTGCTAAAATTGTATTCTCATGTAGAATCCTTCGATAGCTCAGCTGGTAGAGCGGAGGCTTGTAGTGCTAAAATTGTATTCTCATGTAGAATCCTTCGATAGCTCAGCTGGTAGAGCGGAGGCTTGTAGTGCTAAAATTGTATTCTCATGTAGAATCCTTCGATAGCTCAGCTGGTAGAGCGGAGGCTTGTAGTGCTAAAATTGTATTCTCTATCTGAATAACAAAATAATTTTTTTTGGATTTCTTGTCCCTTTTTAAATGCCTCTTGTTTTAAAAAGTGTACTTGTCCCACTCTCCCTAAAAGGCCAAAAAGCTAATTATGTGACCTGCAAATCAAATAGCTTGCTTTGGCAATTTAGAGCATTTAAAATTCCTAGGTTACAGATTTTGCTTTTTGGCCTTGGATAACACACTTTTTTTTTTTTTTTTTTTTTTTTTAACAGAAAATAGAGATTTGTAATGTCCATTTAAAAAAGACAGTTTACCCCGACATGTTCTCCCCTTTAATTTGTTCATAATAATCAATTTTTCCTGCTGGTGTGTATTGACATCGGCAAGACCTGTACTATAAACAAGCCCAATAAGAGGGCTTGTTAACAACCGCCGACGTACAAGGTATGTTGGTGGTCGTTAAGGGGTGCAAATAGCACCTTTACATTTATATGGACATCTGAAATAGCTGGTTTTGCCTATACTACCCCTACCTATGCTGAAAGTTTCTATACTTAAGTATTGGTTACAAAAAAACTGTGTAAACATAGCAAGCAGAAGAAATTACACTCCCAGTGGGAGGTGGGAGAAGCAATAAAATGTTAATTTTCAATTGTTCTCTAAGTATTAGGCTTTAGTAAACAGACAGAGATTAGATAAAGAAGTGTGTGTAGAAAGTGATAAAATAAGAAAATCTGATTTCCTTCAAGCTCAACCCATTTTAATGGGTTGTGATTTCAAAGGACAAAATCAGCTATTTTGTATTAAAAAATAAACCTAAAGAAGCACTTTCTCATACTTTTTTTTTTTTTTTTTTTTTTATAATCTACAGCTGGTATGACAAGTCATTGAAGGAAAAAAACATTTTTAAGTACTCGGTTCCTTAACTCTAGCCCTAACCAAAATATTATTCCTCTACTGCCCTGAGATAGGTGATCGTCAATATTGTATGGTGACAATACATTGTAGTGAGAAAAAAAAGGAGAGAATAGAGGCATAAAGGTTAAAACAATATTGGTTATTAACAGTGCAGGCTTGATCTTATCTTGGGCATAGTATTTTTTTCTTAACAAAAGCATCTGACACCAGACATATTAACGATAGCTGCTTCATGAAGACTAGTTCTACCTCATCAAATTTTCTTCATTCTCTTGGTATCTTTATTTGAAAAGCAGGAATGAAACTTTAGGAGCCGGCCCATTTTACGTTTAGCACCTGGGTAGCACTTGCTTGATTGGTAGCTAAATGTAGCCACCAATCGGCAAGCGCTATCCATTATGAGTATTATTGTATTGTACTGTATTCTTGTAAACCGCGGCTAATCACCCGTAAGGGTCTCAAAGCGCTGCTCATTTTATCGACCTCTGAAGGATGAAGGGCTGAGTGGACCTCGCAGGGGATCGAACCTGCAACCCTTGGGTTGCTACAGAGCTCAGTTACAGTGCCACAAAGCCTTAAAAGCTGCAAATGCCAACTTCATAAATCCTCTCCTATGAATTAAAATCCTGATTTGCTTACAAACTGAAATTCATTTAAGATATGTTTAATAACATTTTATTCTAGGATGCAAATCTTTTTTTCTTTTTCTGTTTTACTATGCATACTGTAAACCCCCTAGCTTCGAAAATCTCTATTATTGCAGGTCCAAGAGTGACAGATTTACTTTAAGGGGACAGAAAATGTGGACCGCATATCTGAGTACACACTAAATCACTGAATATGACGAAATTGTTTGACATGTCTGTACTGTATACTGGAAACATGATATTTGTAATGTCTTTACTAAAATAATATACTGATTTGCTAACTATATATTAATTTTGGATACTCTGAAAAACTACAAATGTAATTTTGTGTTTACTATAAAATGCTATATTTTGTAAACAACTCAAATATTTATTTCTTTTTACGTTCAAAGGTATTTTCAGCGATGTTCACGTCTTGGCTTTAATGTACTGTGGAGAGATGTGTTACTGGATGCTTAAGTATTGCAGTGACAAAGAACAATCTACAGATGATGGACCCCACAAAGAATGTTGTAACACGTCACAATTTAATTTGCAGGACTTTAAAGGAACAGGGGAGAAAGCTTTAGAGACTTATATTTATGTGTGTGAAGGACCTCTCAGCGGACATGGTTGGAGTACAGAAAATGCAAAGAATATTTTGCAGTTGTTGAATAAAAGATGAAACAGTACAAATTCACAATCATGTTGGACTTTACAAAAGCAATAAGTTAAAATGTGTTTTTTTGTTTTTAAAGGTTTCTATTGGGAACGTTATTCTATACATGAGCCTATTGTATGTTTTGGAAGGAAACTATGCTTTTGCATTAAAGGGACAGTCTCTATTCTAAATTAAGCTTTCATGATTCCAATAGGGCATGCAATTTTAAACAACTTTCCAATTTACCTTTATCATCAAATTTGCTTTGCTCTCTTGATATTCTTTGTGGAAAGCTTAACCTGGGTAGGCTCATATACTAATTTCTAAGCCGTTGAACTGCCTCTTATCTCAGTGCATTTTGACAGTTAGACATTGCTAGTTCATGTGTGTCAGATAACGCTGTGCTCACTCCTGTGGAGTTATTTAAGTCTCAGCACTGATTGGTTAAACTGCATGTCTGTCAAAAGAACTGAGATAAGGGGTTAGTCTGCAGAGGCTTCGATACAAGGTAATCACAGAGGTAAAAAGCATATGACTATAACTGTTGGTTATGTGGTATTATCTATCTTTTTTTAAACAATAACAATTCTGGAGTAGACCGTCCCTTTAACATACAAGCCATGAAATTGAGGAGAGTAACAGGACCAATAATTATAAACATACAGCCAAATATGTCAGTGTACTAGAAATAGTTTTATTTATAGAAGATCACTAGTACCAATAATTTAATTATAAGAGAAAATGTACATACTGTCTTTTTATTATTTCAAATAAAATTTTCAGTAACTTTTAGCAATTTAGAAATTGAATTGCTTGGTTATTGATTAGGGGGCTGATGATAAAAGATTCTCCTGCTTGGAGAAAAATTATAGTGCAGACTTGACTGGAGCTCAACTCACTGAATGCTCTAGGAAAAGGGGCGGAACCTGTAAGTCTCAGAGAGATGCCTGCCCTAAAGCTGTCTGCTCAGATGAGATGATCTAAAATGATCCTCCAGCCCTGCGAGATCTCTCACAAGATTATAGGCAATCAAATTTTCTATATCTCTCTAAGGGGCATTCCCTGAATTTCTGGAAGTGGAGAGGCTCGTCCAGTGCAGTATAGCACTGCATGCCATGAGAGTGTTGTTGCACTTTGTGGTTTGTATTTGATATAACTTTACACTTCAGATTGTGTCAGTATTTTTATTTTAAGCTTTGCCCTTTTTATTTTATATTTTAATACATTTTATATTTAGATCCAGAAGAGAATTTACAAACTTCTGATTATGTTTTGAAAGTTTCTATGTTACTTTAACAAATTAGGAACATACTTTGTTTTCTTTTACAAATTACTTTTTATTTGCTCCATTGTAAAATAAAACCGCTTCATGAAATACTGTAAGCATTTTACACAAGCTGGTCACACAGATTTATGTTGCCTGTTGTATTCAGGTGAAATTTTCTCAAGATTCACAATAGACTTATTTAAGTCATTGAAAAGTAATATATACTAAACTAGAGACAAAAGCAAGTTAAATTGTAGTGAAAACATTTCAGTATTAGTTCCTTTTGCTGCAAACAGAGTTTTTATCAGTCCCAGGTGCTCACCTGTTAACTTCACTTTCCCCTGCAAAATTCTGTATTCCAGAGAGTATCATTACTTTCTATGGAATCTAACGGAGAGGATGTTTACTCCCTGCATACCTCCTTTCTTTTTCTTGATAGAGGAATTGCACCTGTGAGCGCTAAGCTCAATGGACTTCAGCTGTTCTCAGGGTCATACCTTCTGCTCCCCTCAGGTCACTTACTGACTTTGTCATATACTCCAGTCCCTTTTCTCATAGCATCAACCACTTTGTAAGCCGAAAGAGAAGCAGTCTGCCAGGAACAAACAAAAGCTCAGTGGCTTTTTCTATGGCTTGGTTACCACCTGCGAGTAGCTTCTTTTTGCCTAATTGTGCTTTTCACAGAAGAGAGATTTCCTCAAGTATATGAGTCTGATCCCACCTACAAAGGTCAGTCTATTCACGAAATACCAGGCCCGTCTCCTCTGAATAAGAGAAACGGCAACCCCAAATTATCGTTTCGGCCTCTCCAGTGAGATGCAGTCATATCTTTCTAAGCACATAGTAGCCATTATTATGACATCCTTTCCAGCTGTTTTTTTTTTTTTTTAATTTTTTTGCTACCCCATTAGATTTTCCTACTGCGGAAAAGTGTGAGAGAAACTTGGAATCCTGACTTTAGAGTGGCTATAGAGGATGTAACAATAATGGCTACAAAGTGTTTGACAAAGTAAGAAAGTGATCTAAGGGGAGCAGGTGTGGCATTCCGGGGGTGTAAAAGCATCCCACCCTAAGAGCAGCCAAAGTCCGTAGAGCTGAGCGTCCACAGTTAGCCTGTTTCAAGAAAAAAAGGAGGAATGTGGGCAGTAAATATCCTCTACCTTAGATTTTGCTACGATAATAATGCACATGAGCAAACTACATCTTTGGTGCTGATTTAGTTTGCGGATGCGCAATATCCCCGGTAGCAATTTTTTTTATAGAACACCAATCAGAGAAGTGGTGATGGAGGATTGTATACATGTAGAAGTAGATCCATGTATTGCCATTGCGTTGAATACAGCACATTGAGGCTTACAAATTACAAACAGCTGTCAATCACTCAATGAAATTGGAGGGCAGTTTCTGAGTCCATGGGGGCCAATCACCAGTAAGCGTTTCTTCTAGAGTTAACGAGACCGAAGTAAACTAAGTCAAGACGTAAACAGGGGGCCTGTCTCTGGGCAGCACCTTGAATGGTTGCGATATCAGTTGCTTTGAGAGGATTACTGATAATCTGCCTATTAGCAATGAACTATAAATTCATCAAACTACTTCACCCTGATATCTAAAGCCTACAGATTAAGCTGCTTCAATTCATATATTATTATTGGGTATTCCACCTTTGCCAGCCGATACGGAGCGTTGTTTGGGACTTTAGACTCACTCTCCTGATTAACATGAACTTCGGTCAGTAAGAAAACTTAAAACTGTCTTGT
Organism: Bombina bombina; assembly: GCF_027579735.1. Classification (NCBI taxonomy): domain Eukaryota; kingdom Metazoa; phylum Chordata; class Amphibia; order Anura; family Bombinatoridae; genus Bombina; species Bombina bombina. Next base: position 120,807,786 of record NC_069500.1, read on the forward strand.
GAATGGAGTGGAGTAGGAAGGTCAAAATATAAAAGCCAACAATCTGGAGTTATCTGCAGTTTTATATGGTGCAAAACACAAAATCTTCATATATAACTTTGAACTTTCCTTACTATATATAAGTGGAGTTATCCCTTCTTCTGGTCTAAATGACAGCTATCGGGCTTAAAGTAGGGACCATGGCTCTTATATTCTGAGCTGTCTTTCTTACGTTATCTATATTTCATATTTTTTTCTTTAGCACTTTTAAGTTTGTGACTGTTAATTTTTTTTTTTTACCTATCCTCAAGGTTAGCAATAGCTATTTGGACATTGGCAGTGCTGTAAGGGGTGAGGTAAAATGTTATGCCATATTCTTTTATGGGTATACTAGTACTAAAGCCCGTGTACACGGGCCATTTTTTTCAGAACAGCGGTCCCACCCCTTGCTCTCTCCCCCCTTTCTTTTGCTCTCTCTTCCCCCCTCTCTTTTGCTTTCTTTCCCCCCTCTCTTTTGCTTTCTCTCCCCCCTCTCCTTTGTTCTCTCTCTCCCCTCTTTTGCTCTCTCTCTCCCCTCTTTGGCTCTCTCCATCCTTTCTTTTGCTCTATCTCCCCCCTCTTTGGCTCTCCCCCCTCTTTTGCTCTCTCTCCTCTTTGGCTCTCTCTCTCCCCTCTTTGGCTCTCTCTCCTCTTTGGCTCTCTCTCCTCTTTGGCTCTCTCTCCTCTTTGGCTCTCTCTCCTCTTTGGCTCTCTCTCTCCCCCCTCTTTGGCTCTCCCCTCCCCTTTGGCTCCCCCCCTCTTTTGCTCTCTCCCCCCCCCCTCTTTGGCTCTCTCCCCCCTCTTTGGTTCTCTCCCCCCTCTTTGGCTCTCTCCCCCCCCCCCTCTTTGGCTCTGCCCCCCCCCCCCTCTTTGGCTCTCTCTCCCCCCTCTTTGTCTCTCTCCCCTCTTTTGCTCTCCTCTTTGGCTCTCTCTCTCCCCCCTCTTTGGCTCTCCCCCCCTTTGGCTCTCTCCCCCCCCCCCTCTTTGGCTCTCTCTCCCCCCTCTTTGGCTCTCTCTCCCCCCTCTTTGGCTCTCTCTCCCCCCTCTTTGGCTCTCTCTCCCCCCTCTTTGGCTCTCTCTCCCCCCTCTTTGGCTCTCTCTCCCCCCTCTTTGGCTCTCTCTCCTTTTTGGCTCTTTTTCCTCTTTGGCTCTCTCTCCCCCCCTTCTCTTTGTCTCTCTCTCCCCCCCTTCTCTTTGGCTCTCTTCCCCCCCTTCTCTTTGGCTCTCTTCCCCCCCTTCTCTTTGGCTCTCCTGCCCCCCCTTCTCTTTGGCTCTCCTGCCCCCCCCTTCTCTTTGGCTCTCTGCCCCCCCCTTCTCTTTGGCTCTCTGCCCCCCCTTCTCTTTGGCTCTCTGCCCCCCCCTTCTCTTTGGCTCTCTGCCCCCCCCTTCTCTTTGGCTCTCGGCCCCCCCCCCCTTCTCTTTGGCTCTCTGCCCCCCCCCTTCTCTTTGGCTCTCTGCCCCCCCCCCTTCTCTTTGGCTCTCTGCCCCCCCCTTCTCTTTGGCTCTCTGCCCCCCCCCCTTCTCTTTGGCTCTCTGCCCCCCCCCTTCTCTTTGGCTCTCTGCCCCCCCCCTTCTCTTTGGGCGACGCCCGGCCACGCCCCTCGCGACGCTCCCGTCGGCCACAAACAGCTGTGAGGTCTGGGGAGCGCGTTGCCGCTTCTCACGCAGCAGACCTCACAGCTGTTGAGTAGCTCGCGTTCCCTATCTCACAGCTGCTTGTATGCTGTGTACCTCGAGCTCCCAATCTGTCAGCTGTCAGCTATGCCGAGGTGCGCGAGAATAGAATCTAAGGCCAAGTGTTTGTCTGTACTGCGCATGACGGCTTCAGACAAACACTTGTCTTTTATAATATAGGATGTAATACAGTGGCCCCTTCTATGATGATTTTAGCTGTAAATTCAGAGTTATATATAGCAATGTTAGTAGCTCCCACTTAATATTATAATATCAGGATTATTTTTATTCACAATTAACATATACTGGATGTATCTGTTAAGCTCATACCTTACTCAAGTTATAATAACCCATAACTATGTTCTGATAAATATCTATATCAAAGACAGTTGTATTTCTATATCTCAGTCATCATCATATAAAATGGCGGTCCCTTGCAGTAGATGATGAAGTATAGCCAGTCTATCAAGTACTATTAGTTCTCGAGACAAGGTTACCTATCCTTATTTTTCTTATAATGTTTACAAAACCATAGGAAGTGTTCTGAATATCCTGGGAACTTTCACTTACTAGTTTATCTTTGACACCTAATTTCCTCTTTTAGTGGTATAATGCAAATGTTGTTAAAGAGACTTTTAACCCCATTGAGTGGCAAACCTAGATTTCCAAGCCCTAATAGCAGATACATCAATAGTAGGTGCATATATGATATACTTTCTTTGTATTCTTTCTGCTTCTTGCTCTCCTTTGGTTTAAACATTTATTGACCATGTAATATTTCCTTGTGTCCAAAGTGTCCCTTCTTGTTCTCTTTTCCCCTGGAATTCCCCTTTTGGCTTTAGCTAAGATATCCAAGAGTGACCTCTATTGGTCAGTGGGGATAAGAACTTCACTGTATACTTTAATATTCTTCAAGGGGATATCTATATTTTGTCCATCATAAAAAAAAGCTGAGGTTTATTTTATATTTTAATGTTTGACTTTGAGCAATGTTTGCCATACAACTTTGATATTGAAACAGATGTGTGTTGTATCGTTGTGTACACTTGAAATTTTGTACTGTAACTTGCACGTTATGTGTTTTTTTTATGCCTTAATATAAAAACAGAAACTACTACTTTATTGCACTGGTGCTATTAATGTGAACATTTAACTTTGTGTGGTTTGCTAGACAAATGCATTTTAGGATTTTTGTATGGTGTTTAAAATCATGGACATTTAGGAGTAATTTTTATCATCACCCTTCGCCATTTGGTATTATACTCTTTATATTTTATGAGTGGTGAGGGTGACCTGTCACTAAAATATATTTATTGTTGGCAATATTTGAATAAATATATTTTGTGGCACAATAATTATATATTTTCCCGAGACCTGTATAGGACTTAATAATTTGCTAATTAGCACTTTCTAGTTTATTTTCTTCTTAATTAAAATGTGTCAATTTTATATTTATGATTTAAAGAAGCTATAACATAGTGCAAAGTTAAAGGGACGTCAACACCAGAATTTTTGTTGTTTAAAAAGATAGATAATCTCTTTATTACCCATTCCTTAGTTTTGCATAACCAACACAGTTATAGTAATATACGTTTTACCTCTGTGATTACCTTGTATCTAAGCATTTTCTGACAGCCCCTTTATCACATGACATTTTATTTATTATCTATCTTGTCTGCCGCAAGCCACGGGGGTGATCACAATGTTATCTATATGGCTCACATGAACTAGCTCTCCCCTGTTGGGAAAAGCAATTAAAAAAGCATGCGATGAGAGGCGGCCTTCAAGGGCGTAGAAATTATCATATGAGCCTTCCTAGGTTTAGCTTTCAACTAAGAATACCAAGAGAACAAAGCAAAATTGGTGATAAAAGAAAATTAGAAAGTTGTTTAAAATTACATGCCCTATCTGAATCATGAAAGTTTACTTTGGACTTGACTGTCCCTTTAATCTTATCAATTTACCATGACTTTAATGTGTTCCAGTTATACATTTTACCTGCTGTAGTGTATTAAATTGTTAACATATAGCCGATTTGAAATAGCTGTTTTTGCATGTTATATCCCAATTCTCAACCTATACTGAAAGTTTCTGTACTTAAAGGGACAGTCAACACCAGAATTCTTGTTTTAAAAGATAGATAATCCCTTTAATACCCATTCCCCAGTTTTGCATAACCAACACAGTTATAATAATACACATTTACCTCTGTAATTACCTTGTATCTAAGCCTCTGTAGACTGCCCCCTTATTTCAGTTCTTTTGACAGACTTGCATTTTAGTCAATCAGTGCTCACTCCTCTGTAAATTCACGTGCATGAGCTCAATGTTATCTATATGAAACACATGAACTTACACCCTCTAGTGGTGAAAACTGTCAAAATGCATTTAGATTAGAGGCAGCCTTCAAGGTCTAAGAAATTAGCATATGAACCGCCTAAGTTTAGCTTTCAACTGAGAATACCAAGAGAACAAAGCAAAATTGGTGATAAAAGTAAATTGGAAAGTTGTTTAAAATTACATAAAAGTTTTTTTTTGTACTTGACTGGCCCTTTAAAGTGACAGTTTACCCAAAACTTTTCTCCCCTTTTAATTTGTTCCAAATAATCCATTTTATCTGCTGGAGTATATTAAATTGTTTAAAATAAATAGCCCCTTTACCTTTATTTCAGAATTTGAAATATCTGATTTAGCCTGTGGTATCCCTACCTATACTGAAAGTTTCTATACTTAAAGGGACAGTCAACACCAGAATTTTTGTTGTTTAAAAAGATAGATAATCCCTTTATTACCCATTCTCCAGTTTTGCATAACGAACACAGTTATAATAATACACGTTTTACCTCTGTAATTACCTTGAATCTAAGCATCTGCAGACTGCCTCCTTATTTCAGTTCTTTTGACAGACTTGCATTTTAGCCAATCAGTGCTCATTCCTCGGTAAATTCACGTGTGTCAGCTCAATGTTATCTATATGAAACACATGAACTAATGCCCTCTAGTGGTGAAAAACCAGATTAGGTTTAGCTTTCAACTAAGAATACCAAGAGAACAAAGCAAAATTGGTGCTAAAAGCAAATTGGAAAGTTGTTTAAAAGTGTATGCCCTATTAGAATCATGAAAGTTTATTTTGGACTCGACTTTCCCTTTTTAAGAATAGGCTATTAACAAGTTATGTAAACACAGCCAGCAGAATAAATTACACTCTGAGTGGGGTGTAGGATAGTTAAAGGGAAAATCTATACCTTAGTCATCTTAAAGTCTTACCTTAAATTAAGCTGCAAATATCCTCCTGTCCCCTTTCGATATCATGCAGCAGTAACAATGAAAAAAAAGTTATTTTAAAATGAATATTGTTTCTGGCCACTAGAAAAGTTAAATAAACATGAAGGTAATAGAAAGATAATAAAATGGTATTTTTCTATTGTTCTCTCTAAGGGGTCGATTGTCTAAAGATCTCTGGGCTGGCGACATTATTTAAGAATTCTCGCCAGTAGTATTTCTCTGGTGGAATGCTATAAAGCCACTTTTTACCTTGAAAATAAGGTGTCTCGTATGGGATGGCGATGCATAACTTACAAAAGTGCACAATTAAAATCATCATTTAAAAAAAATCATACAAAACGAATAATTGAACCATTTACACAACAATACACAAGAAAAAATTGTATTATTAAGGTGCATCAAAAATCGTAACAAAATTGTTAAAATTTGTATATAAATTACACAGTAATAAATAGTATTAAATATGTACAGCATATTATTGTATTATGCTTATAAATGCAAAATACAAAATGTAATTTTAGTTTTTTTCGTAAAATAATCTGAATGGGGGGTGTTCCATGGGGGGGGGGGGGAGGGAATTTTCTCCTAAATCCCACCGTAATTCTCTAAACATTTCTGCCCCACAGTTTTCACTGCTTTTTCACCCAAATAAAAAAGGTGGCAAGGTTGTGACAAAATACTCAAAATACTAACCTAATAGAAAAACACATGCATACGAAAATATAGGTGATTGTAAGATGCTATACGCAGAAAGCGCCGTTATGTGATTTATATTGGTTACAGGATTCACTCACTGCTAGCTTCGCCCTACACAGCCAAGTTTCCTTTTTCCAGCAAGATGCATTACTTTCAATAAGAGACATATCGCCACGTACATTGACTGTCCCTATAAAACCCACATTTGGATACATCATGTGATTTTAAACAACTTTCTATTTTACATCTATTATCTGATTTGCTTTGTTCTTGTGATATCTGTTGTTGAAAAGCATACATAGGTAGGCTTAGGAGCAGCAATGCACTACTGGTGGCTGCACATAAATGCCTCTTGTCATTGGTTCTCCATATGTGTTCCGCTAGCTTTCTGTAGTGCATTGCTGCTCCTTCAACAAAGGATACCAAGAAAATAAAGCAAATTTGATAATAGAAGTAAATTAGAAAGTTGTTTAAAGTTGTATGAACTATCTGAATTATGAATGAAAAAATTTGAGCTTCATGTTTCTTTAGGATAATTCCACCAGGGTAGCCCCTGCAAGGGTCAGTGTAAAAACCACCTCTGATCTGGCGATGTTTAGATAAGTATTGGTCTCACCATGTATAGAGAGATTAGATAAGAAGGATTAAGGCCCCGATATTCAAAGCATCTGCATTCCAAGAAAATGGGCATGTCCAAGCATTAACGGAGAGCAGCAATGTCTCTCCCATAGAAGTCAATGAGAATGTGACGTCACCACCCACAATGCTGCCCATTGGCATTTTACTGCGGCCTGGGGAGGGGGTGTCTATTTGAAGTAAAAAATAGTTTCCGTGTAGGCACACTTCAATGATTGCTTTGGGGCCCTAAATTTTATTAGACCTACACCCCCAAGGCAGAACATACTGCGATGTGCGATCTCCTCGCAGAAAATGTACCGTTTCTGCAGAATTTTTTTTTTGCCTGCACTTTTAATTTCTACCTGCAGGTGTCACTGTTCCATTCTCTCTCAATGTAAATATTTACTACATTCCTCTCTCTTTAACCTTTTAAAGCCGTTATGCCGTTCCATTCCGTCATAATTAGACTGGGCTTTAAAGCCGTTATGACGGAATGGAACGTCATAACTAACGGCTGTCCTGAAGCCTTCTGTGCTTCAGGGATTTAATCGCGGTCTGGAGGGCGTTCCTAGGATTGTAGGGACGCCCCCCAGATGCGATCCAATAATTGAAATCTCGCGATCGTATGCACGATCGCGTAGTTTCAATTTGTCTACATCGGAACAGTTGTTCCGATGTAGGCACTTTAACCCTGTCACGAAAGGGTTAATTTCCTCCCCCTTCTTATTTGTGTGTGTGTATTTGTGTATGTATCTGTGTGTATGTGTATTTGTGTATGTATGTGTGTGTGTATTTGTGTATGTATCTGTGTCTATGTGTGTGTGTGTATTTGTGTATGTATCTGTGTGTATGTGTATTTGTGTATGTGTGTGTGTATTTGTGTATGTATGTGTGTGTGTATTTGTGTATGTATCTGTATGTATGTGTGTGTGTGTATTTGTGTATGTATGTGTGTGTGTATTTGTGTATGTATCTGTATGTATGTGTGTGTGTGTATTTGTGTATGTATGTGTGTGTGTGTATTTGTGTATGTATCTGTGTCTATGTGTGTGTGTGTATTTGTGTATGTATCTGTGTGTATGTGTATTTGTGTATGTATCTCTGTGTGTATGTCTCTGTGTGTGCATGTGTCTCTGTGTATGTATGTATGTATGTATCTATCTCTGTGTGTATGTATGTATCTGTGTGTGTGTGTATGTATCTCTGTGTGTGTGTATGTATCTCTGTGTGTATGTCTCTGTGTGTGCATGTGTCTCTGTGTATGTATGTATGTATGTATCTATCTCTGTGTGTATGTATCTATCTCTGTGTGTATGTATGTATCTGTGTGTGTGTGTATGTATCTCTGTGTGTGTGTATGTATCTGTATGTTTATGTATCTCTGTGTGTGTGTATGTGTGTCAATTTCCTCCCCCTTTCTGAAATCCAGTGTGGTACAGGGTAATAGCACATTGCAGAAAAGGTGTCAGGGCTTAGCAAATTTATTTTAAGTCTAGGAACCAACCAAAATACCTTTAGGAGCCAGATTTTGTTCCCTTTAATAAATGTGTGTGTATATATGAATGTGTGTGTATGTCTGTGTATATGTGTGTGTATATTGTATGTGTGTGTATATGTATGTATATATGTATGTGTTTGTGTGTGTGTCTGTGTATATATATATATATATACATATACACACATATACAAACATGTCCGCTACACTCCTCGTAACCTGCACTTCACTGATTCAAACATATCCATCTTGTGTCAATGTGTCTAAAGCAAAGTGCAGGCTACTCCCACTAGCAAACCCCACTAACTCCCCCTAAACGCCTATAACTACGTCATGCCTAAGCTACAATCCCCCTGCTCCGCCTTGCTACCTCCCACCGATTGCCTACAACTACGTCACAACTAGTCTACACTCCCCCCTGCACCACCCAACTAACTCCCCCTGACAACCTACACCTATGGCACGCCTAACCTACACCCCCTGGACTGCCCAGCTAAGTCCCTAATACAGCCTACACTTACGTCATGTCTAACCTACACTCCCCTGGAATGCTCCAGCTAACTGCCTCCTGTCAGAAAAACCTCACTTTAATAAACTATACTAAATAATAAACCTTCCCATTACAACTATGAAGCTATGACACTAAAGCTATAATCAATGTTTAAATAATGTGTCGCAGAGATGCGCTAAAACTCTGGTGGCTGGCCGACTGCCGGAGGGCCGGCAAAACCTCCCTGGCCTAACTGTGCTCCTGGAACTCAGAGACGGACCAGAATTAAGCCTCGGTCCACCACTTCTTAAAAGGGGGTCCTGATCGAGCAGGGGATCAAGTCGCCCTTTTAGTATGTTGTCAACAATTTTATGAGGCACCTAGGGATACCACTTGTTTGGGGGGTGCTACCTTCTGGGAGGAATGGGGAACACTTCAATTCCAATCCCCCGGAAGGGCAACTTATAATAATATAATCATAGCTAGTATTTATATAGCGCCTTTCTCCCAGTGGGACTCAAAGCACTTTATCCACGCTCGCGGAATTAACCAAATCGGCAGCTGAATAGTAATAGTTGTTATTATTACCCAATTAAATGGTACTCATTTTATTAACCTCAGAAGGATTAAGGGCTGAGTCGGCCCTGCCGGGATTTGAACCTGTGACCTTAGATTTTTTTTTTTTAACAAGCTTTTTGTAGTTGGGGCATTTACCAACTGAGCTACCTCACCGGCTTGATCCCCTGCACCCTACTCGATCAGCACCCCTTTTAAGCACAGGCGTACCAAGGCTGAATTCTATTAGCCTGGCTAGGTCGGCGAGTTTTTGCTGGCCCTCCACTGTTTACTACATCTCCTTGACAAAAAAAGGAATTTTCATGTACAATGTAGATGAAAGTATTGTAGAAATCTTAAAAGGGATTTAATAGTTGCTTGCTATTATTTCAAAAATAAATATATATTTAAAAATATATGTTTATGTTTAAAATAATAGAAAGCATCGTTAAATACTTTTTAGAATATTGATATATACAATACTTTAAACAATATGTATTGTACACGACTATCTGTAGAAGCTAAGGCCCTACACACACAAATATTCAATATTTAAAATGGTGCACTGTTATGTAGAATGCATATTGTTTAAATATTTGCATATAAATCAAAATGTAATTAATCATGCTTGTTGTGTTAAAGGGACAGTCTATGAAAGAATTGTTATTGTTTTAAAAGATAGATAATCCCTTTATTACCCAGTTTTGCACAACCAACACAGTTATATTAATATACTTTTTACCTTTGTGATTACCTTGTATCTAAGCATCTTCTGACAGCCCCTTGATCACATGACTGTGACTATTTATTATCTATTGACTTGCATTTAGTACTGTGTTGTGCTGACTCTTAAATAATTCCTCGGGCGTGAACACATTGTTATCTACATGGCCCACATGAACTATCAGTCTCCAGTTGTGAAAATCAAATACAAAAGCATGTGATAAGAGGCTGTCTATAGAGTATTTGAAACAGGCAGACATTTAGAGGTTTAAATGTTAAAAGTATATTAATCTAACAATGTTGGTTGTGCAAAGCTGGAGAAAGCTCAGCTCACTGATATCACAAACTAGGGTGCATCTATGCACTTTGTTGAAAAGCATTGACAATCTGTTGAATCCAATTAGTGAATCTTTTGTAACTATTGAATCCTTTAGTGCAGCCCAAATCATGATGTCATCAGTGGGCACAGCTTGGCGGCCATTTCAAAGTGACCGGAAACAATTGTCATTTTAAAATAACTTTTTTACTGTTACTGCTGCATGAGATAGAAAGGGTGCAGGATAATATATGCAGCTTAATATAAAGTAAGACTTTAAGATGACTAAGGTGTAGACTGTCCCTATAAAGAAAGTATAATTACCATTATAGTAATACATAACTGCATGCCTGTTATGTAAAAATATAATGTAATGCTACTGTCTACTATAACATTAATATATATATCACTAATAAACACAACAAGCTAACATAATTTTTTTAATATATATGCAATACTTAAAGCATTTTGCAATATACATGCACAACAGTTTAAATATTGAATATCAATGCAAAGCCGGACTACATTATACAGGTATACCTCATTTTACAGCGCTTCACTTTACAGCGCTTCGCTAATACAGCGCTTTGTGGAGCTGAAGTTTAACCTCCAACGGCTAGATTTAGAGTTGGGCGGTAGCCGTGAAAACCAGCGTTAGAGGCTCCTAACGCTGGTTTTAGGCTACCTCCGGTATTTGGAGTCACTCAAAATAGGGTCACTTTTCAGCCGCGACTTTTCCATACCGCAGATCCCCTTACGTCAATTGCGTATCCTATCTTTTCAATGGGATTTAGAGTCGTGTCTGAAGTGAGCTTTAGAAATCTAACGACAAAACTCCAGCCGCAGAAAAAAGTCAGTAGTTAAGAGCTTTCTGGGCTAACGCCGGTTCATAAAGCTCTTAACTACTGTGCTCTAAAGTACACTAACACCCATAAACTACCTATGTACCCCTAAACCGAGGTCCCCCCACATAGCCGCAACTCGATTAATTTTTTTTAACCCCTAATCTGCCGACCGCCAACCAAGTTATCCTTATGTACCCCTAATTTGCTGCCCCTAACACCGCCGACCCCTATATTATATTTATTAACCCCTAATCTGCCCCCCACAACGTCGCCGCCAGCTACCTACACTTATTAACCCCTAATCTGCCGTCCGCACGCCGCCGCCAGCTACATTATCCCTATGTACCCCTAATCTGCTGCCCTAACATCGCCGACCCCTATATTATATTTATTAACCCCTAACCTGCCCCCCACAACGTCGCCGCCACCTACCTACAATAATTAACCCCTAATCTGCCGACCGCAAAGAGCCGCCAGCTACATTATAGCTATGTACCCCTAATCTGCTGCCCCTAACACCGTCGACCCCTATATTATATTTATTAACCCCTAACCTGCCCTCCCTAACATCGCCGACACCTAACTTCAATTATTAACCCCTAATCTGCCGACCGAATCTCGCCGCTATTCTAATAAATGTATTAACCCCTAAAGCTAAGTCTAACCCTAACACTAACACCCCCCTAAGTTAAATATAATTTACATCTAACGAAATTAATTAACTCTTATTAAATAAATTATTCCTATTTAAAGCTAAATACTTACCTGTAAAATAAACCCTAATATAGCTACAATATAAATTATAATTATATTGTAGCTATTTTAGGATTAATATTTATTTTACAGGTAACTTTGTATTTATTTTAACCAGGTACAATAGCTATTAAATAGTTAAGAACTATTTAATAGCTAAAATAGTTAAAATAATTACAAATTTACCTGTAAAATAAATCCTAACCTAAGTTACAATTAAACCTAACACTAAACTATCATTAAATTAATTAAATAAAATACCTACAATTACCTACAATTAAACCTAACACTACACTATCAATAAATAAATTAAATACAATACCTACAAATAACTACAATGAAATAAACTAACTAAAGTACAAAAAATAAAAAAGAACTAAGTTACAAAAAATAAAAGAATATTTACAAACATAAGAAAAATATTACAACAATTTTAAACTAATTACACCTACTCTAAGCCCCCTAATAAAATAACAAAGACCCCCAAAATAAAAAATGCCCTACCCTATTCTAAATTACTAAAGTTCAAAGCTCTTTTACCTTACCAGCCCTGAACAGGGCCCTTTGCGGGGCATGCCCCAAGAAGTTCAGCTCTTTTGCCTGTAAAAAAAACCATACAATACCCCCCCCCAACATTACAACCCACCACCCACATACCCCTAATCTAACCCAAACCCCCCTTAAATAAACCTAACACTAAGCCCCTGAAGATCATCCTACCTTGTCTTCACCTCACCAGGTATCACCGATCCATCCTGGCTCCAAAATCTTCATCCAACCCAAGCGGGGGCTGGCGATCCATCATCCGGTGGCTGAAGAGGTCCAGAAGAGGCTCCAAAGTCTTCATCCTATCCGGGAAGAAGAGGCGATCCGGACCGGCAACCATCTTGATCCAAGCGGCATCTTCTATCTTCATCCGATGACGACCGGCTCCATCCTGAAGACCTCCACCGCGGACCCATCTTCTTCCGGCGACGTCCAACTGAAGAATGACGGTTCCTTTAAGGGACGTCATCCAAGATGGCGTCCCTCGAATTCCGATTGGCTGATAGGATTCTATCAGCCAATCGGAATTAAGGTAGGAATATTCTGATTGGCTGATAGAATCAGCCAATCAGAATCAAGTTCAATCCAATTGGCTGATCCAATCAGCCAATCAGATTGAGCTCGCATTCTATTGGCTGTTCCGATCAGTCTCAGTCTCAGTCGGATGAAGACAGAAGATGCCGCTTGGATCAAGATGGTTGCCGGTCCGGATCGCCTCTTCTTCCCGGATAGGATGAAGACTTTGGAGCCTCTTCTGGACCTCTTCAGCCACCGGATGATGGATCGCCAGCCCCTGCTTGGGTTGGATGAAGATTTTGGAGCCAGGACGGATCGGTGATACCTGGTGAGGTGAAGACAAGGTAGGATGATCTTCAGGGGCTTAGTGTTAGGTTTATTTAAGGGGGGTTTGGGTTAGATTAGGGGTATGTGGGTGGTGGGTTGTAATGTTGGGGGGGGGGGTATTGTATGTTTTTTTTTACAGGCAAAAGAGCTGAACTTCTTGGGGCATGCCCTGCAAAGGGCCCTGTTCAGGGCTGGTAAGGTAAAAGAGCTTTGAACTTTAGTAATTTAGAATAGGGTAGGGCATTATTTATTTTGGGGGTCTTTGTTATTTTATTAGGGGGCTTAGAGTAGGTGTAATTAGTTTAAAATTGTTGTAATATTTTTCTTATGTTTGTAAATATTTTTATTTTTTTTGTAACTTAGTTCTTTTTTATTTTTTGTACTTTAGTTAGTTTATTTCATTGTAGTTATTTGTAGATATTGTATTTAATTAATGTATTGATAGTGTAGTGTTAGGTTTAATTGTAGGTAATTGTAGGTATTTTATTTAATTAATTTAATGATAGTTTAGTGTTAGGTTTAATTGTAACTTAGGTTAGGATTTATTTTACAGGTAATTTAATAGCTATTGTACCTGGTTAAAATAATTACAAAGTTGCCTGTAAAATAAATATTAATCCTAAAATAGCTACAATGTAATTATAATTTATATTGTAGCTATATTAGGATTTATTTTACAAGTATTTAGCTTTAAATAGGAATAATTTATTTAATAAGAGTTAATTAATTTCGTTAGATTAAAATTATATTTAACTTAGGGGGGTGTTAGTGTTAGGGTTAGACTTAGCTTTAGGGGTTAATACATTTATTAGAATAGCGGTGAGCTCCGGTCGGCAGATTAGGGGTTAATAATTGAAGTTAGGTGTCGGCGATGTTAGGGAGGGCAGATTAGGGGTTAATACTATTTATTATAGGGTTAGTGAGGCGGATTAGGGGTTAATAACTTTATTATAGTAGCGGTGCGGTCCGCTCGGCAGATTAGGGGTTAATAAGTGTAGGCAGGTGGAGGCGACGTTGTGGGGGGCAGATTAGGGGTTAATAAATATAATATAGGGGTCGGCGGTGTTAGGGGCAGCAGATTAGGGGTACATAGGGATAATGTAAGTAGCGGCGGTTTACGGACCGGCAGATTAGGGGTTAATAATAATATGCAGGGGTCAGCGATAGCGGGGGCGGCAGATTAGGGGTTAATAAGTGTAAGGTTAGGGGTGTTTAGACTCGGGGTACATGTTAGAGTGTTAGGTGCAGACGTAGGAAGTGTTTCCCCATAGGAAACAATGGTGCTGCGTTATGAGCTGAACGCGGCTTTTTTGCAGGTGTTAGGTTTTTTTTCAGCTCAAACAGCCCCATTGTATCCTATGGGGGAATCGTGCACAAGCACGTTTTTGAGGCTGGCCGCTTGCGTAAGCAACTCTGGTATCGAGAGTTGAAGCTGCGTTAAATATGCTCTACGCTCCTTTTTTGGAGCCTAACGCAGCCTTTACGTGGACTCTCAATACCAGAGTTATTTTTATGGTGCGGCCAGAAAAAAGCCAGCGTTAGCTTTTCGGGTCGTTACCGACAAAACTCAAAATCTAGCCGCAAAAGGATTTTGAAACAGTGCTGTAATCATTGTGAGATTGCGAGAAAAGTGACTGGCACCATTTTGTTATGCTTAGTTCACTCTGTTTACAGCATTATAGTGCAGTCTGTGTCTCAGTGCTATAGCCTGTCAAATTGTACTACAGTAATTGTCACTATTTTACAGGTACAGTATTTATTGAATACTAATTGAATACTGTCCTGTGCTAGTGGTAAACTAAAAATAGCACTATTGCACCCCTAATATATGTTAGTTCAGACACGTTTTCAAGTTTTTAAACACACTGGCAAGTGAAAAGAAAGCTCAAACTGCCTTGTTTCACTTTAAGGCGGTTTTCACTTTACAGCGGGGCTCCGTTCCCTAACCCGCTGTATGAGCGGGGTATACATTTTATCTACAATCTTTGAAATAAAATGCATGGCCATGTATAATGCATATTGGTTTAAGTATTGGATATATAAACTAAAATGTAGACATTCTTGCATGATGTGTTTATTATTTTAAATATTAACATATTTTGAAAATAGATATTTATGTTATAAAAGACAGTTGCATTATAATTATAGCATTAAATAACTGCAAGTCTGTTATGTAATAAAACAATTGTAATACTGATGCCTTTTTTACAATAACAAACACAAGAAAAAAAGAAATGCATATTAATTTATATACAATAATTAAATAATATGCATCATATTATAAAAATTGTAGATAAATGCACTTTTAACCCCTAAGCTGCCCTAACCTAATCACCTTATCAACAGGTATGAGGGGTGGTTAGGAGATTAAGGCCTAATAAATGGTAACCATAAATAATCACCTAATCAACCCCCATACAGGTATCCAAAATAAAAAAAACTACCATTATACCTAACACTAATCTACATGCCCCACAAAAAAAAAACTAACACTAAAATATATTACAATTGCCCTTAAAAGGGCCATTTGTAGGGCATTGCCGTAAAGTTCTTTCAGCTCTTTTACAGTATCAAAAGGGTTAAGCAAAGGAATGGTCACAAGGCAATGCAGGGTTCAGTAATAAGCAGGCAGTCCAATAAGCACAATAGCTAACAGCAAAATTAGCACCGAGGAGTACACAGAGGCAAACCTATACTTGGACAGAGATTAAATGAAAGGGGGGTACTTACATAGGCGCAGGTTGGCAACAATGAGGAGACACAGGTGAGATTCAGAGCAGCATTAGCGGTACTCATGGCGCACAGCTAAGAAGTCACCACTGCTCGCTGACAACAACCCCACGTGGCCATGGCAACGGCCGGAGGAGCGGAGGCGGCGTGACACTAACTAACCTCAAAAGTTGTACTCACCACTGGGAAATCTGGCTCCTCTCAATCCGACATTGGGCCCTCTTCATCCCGGTTCCTGGACCCGGGGGCCCATTTTTGTGACGGTGGAGGCAGACTTCTGTGGCCCCTTCCGTTGCTTCCACAATCTTCTTCCACATTTGGGCCCTCTTCATCCTGGCTCCAGAGCCCATCTTCACAGTGTCGGAGGTGGACTTTGGCATCCTCTTCCGCTCCGCATCTTCTTTTCTTCGGCTCTCTTTTATGAGCCCCTGTCTTCATGAGGTTGCCCCGAACACTGAAATTCCGGAAGCACAGAACCCAAATATATAGGGGTACCACTTAATAATGATTAGCTGATTTTAAATCAGTCAATCCCTATTAGCTGATTTAAATCAGCCAACAGCAAAAAATGTTTTTAAATTTAAATTATACTTTTCTATTGGATGATTAGAATTTAAATATGTTCTTGATATTGGCTGATTTAAATCAGCCAATAGGGATTGACTGATTTAAAATCAGACAATCTGAATTAGGTGGTACCCCTATATATTGGGGTTCTGTGCTTCCGAAATTTCAGTGTGCAGCAGCGACCGCATGAAGACAGGGGCTTATAGAACAGAGCTGAAGAAAATAAGATGCTGAACATCCACCACCGAAATACGCCTCTGCTGCCACGAAGATGGCGGCAGAGAAACTGGGATGAAAACGGCCCTGACAAGGAAGAAGATTGCTGAGCAGAGGCGGTGGAAGAAGCCGCTGAAGTCCGCCTCCGCGAACGGGACGAAGAAGGTCCAGACGGATTTCCCAATGGTGAGTACAACTTTTGGGGTTAGGGCTTTTTTGGGGTGGGTTTTTTATTTTAAATTTTCTTTTCTAGAATAGATTTTGTTATTTTAGGGGGGGTTACTTGTATTGTAGAGGGGGCTTTTGTAATTGTTTATTTTTTGTAAAAGAGCTGAAATTACTTTAAAGCAATGCCTTACAGAAGGCTTTTTTAAGGGCTGTTGTAATTTATTTTAGTGTTAGGGTTTAGGTTTTTTTTTGTTTTGGGTGGGTTTTTAATTTTAGTTGAAATAATTTTTATTAACTCCTCTCCATCTTGCACAGGGACCATACATACATTACATATTTTGGGTACAACAGATATCACAATACAATAGTTTCTTAACATAAGGGTGTTCATCTCTGAAGGTTTTCCCATTATTTGAGTCTCCTAACCTTTCGTATGCCTCATCCCAAGCTGACACATTTGAAGAGTTTGACAGTTAGATATATTTTTAACTTATATTCTCAAAACTTTATTCTTCATGGTCTTCTGTGGAGTTGTTTTTCTTAATAAGTTCTCCCCCTGTAATTACTCTTCATTAATCTCCTTTAGAATGATACTCATTGCAGGGCGTAAGATAACGTGGGGGGTGTGTTTTCAACATAAAATATCAACATCTTAAATACAAACAAACCAAACCAACAAATCAATAATATAGAAACATTCATAGAGTTATATTATGTCACTGAACATTTTATATTCTTCTTGTCTAGAGATCACTTACTCATCTAGGAGTGCTTCTGCTAAGGACCAAATTATCCCTCTTAGCCAACCTCTTCCCCTCTCTACCTTTCTATATATAGGGTTTACCTCCTCCTTCCTCCAGTCTCAAGCGTTTTCTACTTATTATAAGGTATCACTGTTTATTATTCTCCATTATCCAGTAGAACCAGACTTTTTGGAACCAAGGTTCTATGTCTAGTACATTTGCTGCTGATTCATACATCGAATATGTCACCTGGATTCTAGCTAGGACCTCTGTCCACGACGGTATTTCCGTCTTCCAATATTTTTTATTTTTTTTTAAAATAATTTTTTTATTGAAGTTAAAACATATATCATTACAACAAGGACTCGCCCTAAAGCCAATGTTACAACAGAGAAAGTAATACACTATCTATAGGAAAGCAACATTGAGAAAACAATATGCGCATGAAGCAATAGAAAATACATTTCAAATCTGATTATAGAGATAGATAGTATCTTAGGCGAGATGAGACAGAACTTCATTTTATATTATAATGTCTGCGTATGAACTCCACTTTCTAATAGTATTCAATCTAAGACCAAAATAGCAACCTGTGGAGGGTTAGCATAGAAATCAGCCACTCTTGGGCCGAGTTATACAGGGGGGAGGGGGATATTCAGCGGGTAAGCACCGCTATACGTATATGGAAAGGAGGTGGGGGGAGACGGAGTCATATATAAATGTAAAGAGCATATGGTATTTGGTGTAGTCCTATAAGCGCCCATTAGTCTACTTAGGAGTGTTTAGTGGATTAAAGTAACATTCCCATACAAAATGGGGTGACTAGATAGGGGCAAAAGGTCACTCTGTTGATTCATTCAGGGAGACCCAAACATTAGAAATATAAACTACAAAGGAATGAATACATGTCACGATATTAGCAGTTTATCTATGTGTTCAGGCCTGGTCTAAGAGTAACGAAACAGGCAAAATGTGATCTTATCTAAACATTGCTTAGCAAACTCGTCCACTAATTAAAATGGAGCGTGATAGAAAATATACATTTCCAAATAACATTTGAGAAGATAGTAAACTGTTTAGAGACGATGAGATACATTTGATCATATAATAAACACATTACATTTGTAGAACACGTCCTAACCTACGAGGAGGTAAGGCCATTTATAGAATCCTTTTAGTATTAATATATAATTGAACTAAATAGGTTATCTTCTGGGCCTATATAATAACCGTGTGACGTAATGGCATCTGAGCATATATAAGCACTAACGAGTGTATGAAAGACATAGTAACAAACACAGCAATAAACATGTTGTAGATTCAGAAAGAACCTGGGGGGGTGTATATTATTTCTGTAATAGGAGTGTATAATGAACAAAGTGTACTAGTGGAGTGAAGAAACAAAGCTAAATTCTATACCCGGTACACACAAAAACATGGGGCAACCATGGTGTAGCATATCATGTGTCATACAGATCTTAGCCTCTTGTAGTACCAAGATTAAGAAACAGTTGTTCTCTTCCTCTAAATTGGAGTCAAGAGAGTTTTAGGTCAAACTAAGTAAATTATAGTGAGATTTGAGTACTATATATTCTGACATTGCAAGTGCTAAGCCTAACTACGCTATAGCTATACATTTTATATGAATAATTAAACCCCAAGCGTCTTATGGCGGTGAGATATAATCAGACACCACTACTTGCTGTTTTGAGAGTCATACTTAGTATTCCTTTGGGTTAATTTGTTGGGATCAACCTATTTGTAACTTATAAACCTGTAAGTAGAAATATTTATATATATAAAAAAATAAAAATAAAATAAAAACAAATAGTATAATAAGTAGTATTCACTAAAATATACATATCAAACTGACCCATATGTGTTAACAGTAATTGTGGGCATAAATAAACCCTAAGTAACATGTGCCTTGTATACTGAAGCTGTCTGTAAGTAATATGGTAAATGAGCCACTGAGACCCGCCTATCAGGTTGAATCATAAGAGCCTTAGCAAAAATATTGGGGTTAGCTTGTTTTCCACACTGTTAGCACTATGCTTATAGCTTACAGATAACATTTAAATAGTACATTCTATATGTAAAAAGTTAATATAGGCCATCATATAAATGTGAACTACAGCAAAGAAAATCTCAGTGCATTAAAAACATTTTGTTGGGATAATTAGTTGATGTCATGTAGGTCTCTGGGGACAACGGACCTAGAATGTAAAAGACTGTCCTCCAATGTGTTGAGGCAGCAAAGTAAATATTGCTAAGGGTTAATTTTAGATTGTGAAAGCCTAAATTATGGCCTAATATCGGCAGGGTAACACCTGTACATCTGACAGTGAGTTAAAACAAATACACTGACAGCTATGTCTATATGTGAGCTGACCTGGCCAATCACCAAAAAATGAAATAATACAACCTAGCCTTCAGGCACAACACAAAACCTAAAGCATAAAATAGAGACTTTTGAACAGAACGCATATCAAACTACAGCAAAATATTATGTTTATCTAAATTCTGCGATTGGTGCTAGTCTGATAAACAATCCCAAACTAGTAGCCCACGACATAACACAGGCAAAAATATCCCATTAATACCAAGAATCTGTTCACAAGCGTGCAGCATAAGAGACCTCAGCTAACCCACGCCAAAGTAATTAGCCTGTAGTTACTGTAGAAGAAGAGTAGGTTATTTATATGTCCATCAGGGCTGCTAGTTAATTAACATATTGTCCTGTGAGGGACTGTCCAGAATCCGGTTATTGAGAGCCGCCGAGAGAAGTCATCAGAGCGGTCAATATGCAGAGCTGCTAGCCGACACCTGTTCTGAAGTTGAAGGGAGGGATGCCACGCTGCCCGCGGTCATATTGTGTAGTTGTCGCTGTAGGGTTCTCATGCAAGCGTGTCAAGCGGTCAGCGTCGCCCAGTGAGGCTCTCGCAACTTCCTTAATAGCAGTGGCACTAACCTCAGGCTTTTTGCTCGTCTTCTCTGGGTGTAGCACCAAGAGTGAGTCCGCAAACATCCCTGCAGGTTCTGTGTTGGAGGATGTGAAGGGAATGGCGCCATCTTGTATGTGCACAAGCTCTCTTCGGGCACATAGTTCTTCGAGTTGCTGTGTCGGTGCATAATTTTTTTTATGAGCACACAGTGTTCTTTCAGCTTCCGTTCTATGGCCACTGCTCAGCAAAACGGATTTCACCATAATACCGGCCATTCTAGTCATAGCTTCTCCCTTCGCCACTCTTAGCTGTTGCTTTTTGCAAGTCTGCAGCTTTCCATTATCCCATCTGTCTTGCGTCGGGGACGCTTGCTGATCCACAGGTGACTTTAGGCAGGCTAATAGTTCCTCATAGCCAGCATCAAGTTGTTGGTTAAGCTTCCACATTGCTTCATATAACTCTGCGGAGACACCTTCCATATCTGACACCATACCTTTTGTAGGCCCCAATGGCCTAGCCATTTCTCAGTTAGCTGAGATAAGTAGGATGAATATCTGGCTTGAACAAATAATAAAGCAATTCACAATCACAGCGGGAACAGTCCTGCTTGTATACTGTTAGGATTGGGGCAAATTGCAGAGAATAAACCGCAATTTGCCGTTATTTTAAATAAATCTTTGCAGGAGCTCATTAAAACACTTCCTCACTGCTTGGCTGTTGGCTCCGCCCCCCCCGTCTTCCAATATTTTGCTATAGTTATTCTCGTTACAGTGCACAGGATCCTGATAAACACATTTATGTGTGCATTAAATCTAGCTATATTCTTGTGTAGTAGTGCCTGTGCTGGGGTGAGAGAAATCTGTTCATTCAGCACCTTGCTCAATAGTTTAGACAGTTTTTGCCATATGTTGCTTACTTTAGTGCATCCCCACCACATGTGGAAATAGGAACCCGCTGTTTGACAGCCTCTGTAACAATGATTATTGCTCCCTTTAACCATATGGGCTGTTTTTGATGGTGTCAGATACCATCTAAAAGATGTTTTCAGTATATTTTCCCTAAGATCCGCACTTATAAGTCCTTTACTAGCCTGGGAAAGCATTTCATCCCATTTATCTATCTCAATCTCTTTACCTAGATCTTGTTCCCATTTTAACATTACTGATGATTTTGTCTGGGTCTTAATCTCCTGAATAGAGATATATAATCTAGAGATTGCCTTTTTGGGTCTATTAAGGGATGTACATAGGATCTCTAAGGTCCTCTGTCGTTTTTGTGTCACCTCTGTCCCTAGGTAGTCTCGTATGGCTGACATCGTCTGGAGGTACAGGAACCAATGCAGCTGAATAGGCTCAAGTTTTTGTTGAAGTTGACTATATGTCAACAGCTTACCCTGGTGTTGTAAATCTGCAACCCTATATAACCCTTTATTTTCCCATTTCAAGACTCTACGCTTGAAGTCGCCATTTACTATGTATTTCAGTGGTATTGTCAGTGAGTTTACCGGAACCATCCCTCCCCTCTTGTTAACAGCCATCCACTGTTGTCTGGTAAACAATGTGATTTTGTTTTGATACAATACACAAGATTCCTCGAGACCTTTGTCCCATAGGATACCATCTGGCGTCTCTTGATTCAGCATTTCTGCTTCTAGAGCAGGCCATAATATGTTTGTCTGTCATCTCCCCAATATCGAATTCTGGGCTAAGCGAGCTGCTGTATAGTAGTCGTGTAAGTTAGGGACTCCCATCCCTCCCAGTTGTCTATGTCTATCTAAAATATGACGTGATATCCTCGGGTGTCTATTGTCCCTCAGAAATCTATGTACATCCTTCTGAAGATTATCAAGGTCTGGAATATTGATTTTGATGGGAAGCACTCGAAACAGGTATAGAATTCTAGGCAGAATTGTCATCTTTACCGCAGATATTCTGCCATACCAGGAGAACCCCATCTTCCTCCATTTCCCTTATTCAGATCGGGTCGCCTTAAACAGGGGAACATAATTTGTGGTGTACAGTTTGGAGGAATGTGAAGTTAATTTAATCCCCAAGTATTTTAGCCCCCCTGGTGCCCATTGGAAATCGAAGTTACCTTCAATGCGTGTGTTTTGGGATAGATAGAGGGAGTGCCTCACACTTATCAGCGTTAATTTTATAGCCCGAAATTTGGGAAAATAAATCTAGTGCCTGGTATAAAAAGGGCAAGGACTTTAATGGGTTCGTAATTGTGAGTAGCACATCGTCGGCAAACAGGGCAATTTTATGACTTATCTTCCCTATCTCCACCCCTGAGATGTCTGGGCAATTCCGTATGTATGCTGCTAGTGGTTCTATGCACAATGCGAAGATCAAAGGTGAGAGCGGGCATCCCTGTCGTGTGCCATTGAGTATGTGTATTTCTGTAGATTGGTGTCCTATCGCCCTAACCTGGGCTGTTGGTGTCGAGTATAAACCTCTAATAGCTTGTAGGAATCTTCCATTAAATCCCATTATTGCAAGCACCGCCATCATATATTTCCAATCCACTCTGTCGAATGCCTTCTCCACGTCCAGTGATAGGATCAGAGAAGGCACTCCTTTGTCATGAAGATAATCTATTACTGACACCATTTTACGAATATTATCCGGGGCTTCCCTATCCTTAATAAATCCGACCTGATCTGCATGTATAATAGAGGGCAAAATATGTTTTAATCTGTTGGCCAATATTTTTGTAACTATTTTGAGGTCTTGATTGATAAGCGAGATCGGCCTATAACTAGCACAAAATTTAGGATCTTTCCCCTGTTTCGGTATGACCACTATTTTAGCAAGAAGAAGGTCTTTAGATATCTCCCCTCCCTCCATAATATGATTTGCGAATACTACTAAGTGGGGCACCAGTATCTCTTTAAATGCTTTATAATATTCCCCTGGGAACCCGTCAGGACCTGGGGCTTTACCTGGCTTAAGTTCTTTAATAGCCGCCAAGACCTCCACCTGCGTGATTTTGGCATTTAGAACATCTCTATCTTCCTCAGTTATTGGTGTCAATTTTGCCTTTGAGAAGAAGGAATCGAATATCTCCTGTGTGGAGGGATTGTGCTGTACTTTTAAGCCATCATATAGCTCGCTATAGAACCGGGCAAAGGTATCAACAATATCCTGAGGGTGGGAGGTCATCTGTCCACTAAAACTCTGTATTTGTGGTATATCCATCACTTTGTAGTTATCTCTAATTTTCTTCGCTAAGTATTTGTCTGGTTTATTAGAAAATATGTAGTAGTTTGTTTTTAGTCTATGTGCAGCTCTTAGAGATTGTTCATTTAATAGCGAGTGCAATTTCTGTCTTTCATTAGTGAGTTGCGTCAGTGTAGCTCTCGACTGATTTTGTTTATGTAATGTTTCTAAGGACTTAATTTCTGCCTCAATCTGTTTTATGTGGGACTCCCTTTGTTTCTTGTATTGAGTCCTCTCCTTAATGAGGATCCCTCTCAACACTGTTTTATGTGCCGCCCAAGGCGTGATCGGGTTCACTGTGGAATCTGTGTTAATCATCCAATATTCTTCTAAGTGTCTAAGTATGTTATTCTTGACTAATGGGTTTTTCGTGCAGGATGTATCGTATGTCCAGGTCTTTATTCTATATGGGTCCGAGAGATTACCTATCTTTAGTTGTGTAATGGAGTGGTCAGACCATACGCATGGATGTATGTCTATGGCTTGTATTGTAGGCTGTAGGATCTGACTTGTAAATACATAATCTATTTTGCTATAACTATTATGGGCTGATGAGTAGAAAGTCGTGTCCCTAGACCCCCCATTCAAAGTCCGCCAAGTGTCTTGTAGAATATGTTGCTCAAGTATGCCTAGTATATTTTTAGCAGTCGTTCTTTGTCTATGCTTTTTTTTTGACAACAGTGCAGGATTTTGTTTTACTAATGCCTGAAGGTCAATGTTAAAATCTCCCGCCAGCAGTATTCGCATTCTCGACTAGCTGGTCAACAAATGTGAAATGTTTTCAAAGAATTTATCTTGTTGCTCGTTAGGAGCGTAGACATTACACAAAAGTACATCCGTGTCCCCTATCCTACCTAGCACTAAGAGATATCTACCTTCCACATCGATATGGTTTCTTTGTGTAAGAATGATATAGATGAATGTATCAAGATAGAAACTCCTCTTTTTTTGGAATCTAAGGTGGAGTGGAATTGCTGTGGATAATCTTTCGCCCAGTATTTAGGTATGGTATTTTTAAGAAAGTGGGTTTCCTGTAGGTAAATGATAGTTGCCCTTAATCTTCTATAATTGGTCATAGCCGTCCTTCTTTTAACGTCCGTGTTAAGACCTCTCGCATTATGTGAGATTAACACAATCCTAGGGAGCGTCATTGTTTATAGTGTGTGTATATGTCAATCTCTTACCCTTTACAGTCCGCCCTAGTATGGGATATAATAGTCTGTTGTCATAAGGGTTGCCCTCACCTCTCTTCTGGTGTTCTAGGGGTTCTTGATTCTCCTCCCATCCCCAGTATTTCCCTAAAGCTGCCTCCTCTGATGAGTGACCATTCAATGCACAGTGTCTTACAACTCTATATAACATAAGTATAAACAAATATATAATCAACAATAACCGGTACTTACATATTTTTAAGATAAACATGTATCAAAGCAAACATAAATAATGGCAAACAGGTGATCTTACCAGAAACCATAACATATTCTCTTTTTTTAGTGAGTGAAATAGTTATATCAGGTCTTTTTGGAACGTCCAAGCAATAAACCTTATTGCTAAGTCAGAGGTTATCAAGTTCAGGTAAACCCTGGTTTTGTCATTCATGAGCATAGATTTTCTCCTCTAACTCGTGTGTTGTGTATTTGATAATTTCAAGTTTTCACTTTCTTCTTAGTGACTTTCTTCCACTTTGATCTTTGAGGCTTTGGATGAACTTGAGATGAATCCGGCGGACGGGCTGTTGTTTCTCCAGTTGAGGTGTCTGGGGGCTCTAGGTCAAGAAATTTACATATATCAGGTATCTCTTCTATTGACTTGATAGAGAACATTCTTCCGTTCCGCACCACTTGCAGTGCAAAAGGAAAGCCCCATCGGTATGGGATCTGATTTTTCCTCAAAAGAAGAGTAAGAGGTCGTAGTGCGCTGCGTCGTTGTAGGGTCTTAACACAGAGGTCTTGAAAAAATTGGATGATATTTCCCTGAAATTTAAAGGTGGGGTTTTGTCTGGCTGCTAGGATTATCTTCTCTCTGTCTGTCTCTGTAGCAATTTAATGATAACATCTCTTGGTGGCTGATCCGGTTTGGGTTTAGGTCTGAGAGCCCTATGAGCTCTTTCTATTGGGTAGTCCGAATCATTGGTTGTTCCCAGGATAGCATGAAACATTTGCTGGAGATAGGTGTGAAGCTCCTCAGCCGTTATGGCTTCCGGTATCCCCTTAAGCCTAATATTGGATATTCTGCTTCGATTTTCCATATCTTCTATTTTTTCTTCCAATTCAGTTATTGCTTGTTGTTGTGAAGCTAATGTTTCCGAGACTGCAGCAACCTCCTCTCCCATCTCATCTGTGGTTGTTTCTAGAGAGTCTACTCGGCTTCCTAGTTCCGAGATCTCATTCTTAATCTCAGTGAGACTGCCAGTAATTGTCGCTTGAAAACTGTCCATTTTCTCCCACAGCTTTTCAAAATTTGATGTAATGTCCTGTTTAGAGACTAAGGACCGGAGATCTGCTCTAGTTACAGGTATCATATCATTAGATTCTACCTCCTCCTCAGATTCCAGGTCTTCTTCCATTTCAACTGTGGGGTGGTCTTGAGTTTTGGGTGCTTTAGCCGTCTTGAAAAAGGTGTCCACTGATATGGATTTCGCCCCTTTATCACTTTTAGGGCCTTTTCTGGTAGACATGGTAAATTTTTTTAAAAAGCTGATGAAAATGCACTATGATATAGCTAAGTGAAATAGTCAGCTAGATAGAAATATAAAGTCAAACTCCACCCTCTGCTCTTCTCAGGTATAGGTACAAAGCAGTTTATTTTCAGCTACCGTAGGATAGTGAGACTGTGTATTGGACTTCTCTGAAAAATATATAAGAGTCCCCTTTCTCTCAATGCAAATGAAGAAGGGTTAACCGCATTCCAAACCTCTGCTACTTATCTTGTTATGCACAGACAAACTCAAACCCAGCAACCATCCGCCGTTCTATCAAAATCTTCACTCACTTTATCTACACCGCCCTCATTTCTTGCTGGCAAACATATTTATAAATCTCTGTAGCACTCTATAGAACATAAGGGCTATGATAACAGAAAAGTCTTTTACTCTTTCACATCATTAGATTTCTGTCAGACCATCCGGCCAAGCTGTGTCACGCAGCCATGCCGCTATTTATTTCTGTTCACCTTTCCAACTTAGATAAGCCAGAGCATATGATTCAGATCAAAATTCTTGCCTCTCACTTGCTGTCTCTTATCCCCAGGGCAGGTGTCCACACTGGACGAATTCAGAGAAGGAAAGTGGGATATGACCTGCTGAGCAAAGTCAGCAGGAAATGGAGGGGACAGAGGACAGCAATGCTATATTGTTCAGCTCTGTGTTAAGATATTTTAGTAAGATTTAAATCCTGCCTCAAGATAGTGTCTAATGTAATCAGCCCGATATTTTACATCTGGCCTTAGCAGTCAGTTAAGCCACTCTTACTTGCAGTGCTTAATTACATTAATGTTCAGCAGCTGTGGGACCCTGCTTATAGTTTCAGTATATAGTGTCAGTGCAGGCAGTTATTATGGTCCCCCGGTGTAATTTCTCTTTACCTGCTTTAGATGGCTGTGTATGTGGTCCGGAATCCCATTCGGGTTTTTAATTTTATGGGGCTTGTAGATTAGTGTTAGTTATAGTGGTGAGTTATTTATTTTGGATACAATAGTTTATTTTTTGTAAATTAGATTTTGTTATTTTATTGTAACCTAGTTTTTGTTTTGTTTTTCTATAACTCATGGGCTTAGTTTAGAGGGGGGGATAGGTAGAGTAGGGTTAGATTCCATTTGGGGTTGTGGCGGTTTAGGTTTAAATTTTTTAAACATAGAATTTTATTTTTATTGTAACGTAGGGGGTTTAGTTTAGAGGGGGGTTAGGTGTTAAGTTAGTTTGCATTTGGGGTATGTGGCAGTTTAGGTGTTAATAGGATAGATAGATATTTGCAGTGGGTGTGTGGCGGTTTAGGGGTTAATAGGATAGATAGATATTTGCAGTGGGTATGTGGCGGTTTAGGGGTTAATAGGATAGATACTTGCGGTGTGTATGTGGCGGTTAAGATCTTTATTAGTGAAGTGTTAGTTTGTGATCGTGGGGTACTTCGCTTTAGGGGCATTAGGATTAGTGGTTAGGCACGGTAGTTATATTTCAAAGGATCCTTTTACTATACATCACCAATATTGGCAGCAATGATGGGTGATGCATTTAGCCAGCATCGCCGACCAATGGCATGTATAGTAAACGCATCTCGACGATGCTGCTATGTCGGGAGCTTGAAATATTTTGACAGGCTCGCTTCGACATAGCGGTGGATCCCTTGAACTAATTCACCGCCATGTAGCACTTTCGATCATCGGGGCCTTAGTGTAAATATAAACTAATGAGCTTATGAGGTCTGCTCCCCCGACCATTTGATTGGAATGTGGTTTCAATTGGCAGAAACAGCTATTTCATATACAAAACTATACAGAAATTAGAAAAAATCGTCTTTTAATGATATGCCCATATTGGAGGGCTGGATCATCATCAAAAAATAAAACTTGTTTTTGTGCCGTTATGCAGCTTTGTTTCAGAATCAAAATAGGTTAGTTATTTATTGTTTATATATATACTGTATGTGTTGAAAAGTGGGTTCCGTTTTGTCTAAAAAAGAAAAAAGTTAGTAACCCTTTAAGGGAAAATCAATTCCACAGAACACTGTCCCTTTAACAGATGCTTCTCTAAACATTAATAAAAAGGAAAGATAAGAGTACACTGTTTCTTTAAAGTTAAGATAAACTTTGAAGAATGAATGCCCGTTTTTTAAAAATACTATTAAAAACAGGGGCACTTTAATTCATGAAAGTTTACATTTCACCCGTTTTCTTAAAATACTTACCTTTTCTTCTTGAAGCCGCTCCAGCGCTTCACCAGCCCGTCGCAGGCCTCTTCATACATTAGCAATGGCGATTCCGGCATCCTCCAATCACGGCTCTCCCCCCCCGGGGGGAATCATTGCCTGAGGCAATGCCTGATTGGAGGAAGCCGGTTTCGTCATTGCTGGGTAAGTTAACCAGGAAGAAGCAGGCAGGGGTATCGTTTCAGAACGGCGATCCGGCATTTCAGAAGAAAAAGGTAAGTATTTTTAAAATCCGGTGCAATGTCAATTTTCATGAATGAAAGTGCCCCTGTTTTTAATAGTTTTAAAAAAAAAATGGGCACTTTCACATGAAAATTGACATTCACTTTAATCCTCTAGAAAACGCACACACACAAATTACCGTCTTTTTTTCTCAGGTGCTTATCAGGTGATCACAGTGGCAATTGTTATCACCTAATAGAACCATAGGCATATGGAACAAAATAGGGGAGTAGAGAATCCCCTCTATTGTTTCCTTCAATATATAAAGACACCTTAATTGTCAGCAACAATCCACCTCTTCCAGTTCTGTGTCTGTCCAAAGTACAGGTGACTGTCATAACTAATACAAAACATACTGGTCCTATTTTAGGATATCTGCCAAATCTAAAATAGCCTTTTTCACTGTTTTACAATATAATTATGCAATTAACCCCTTATTTAAAAGAGCGTCATCAATTTAAATGATGGGTTTTAAGTCCTTATAGCTAGATTTATTTTGTTTTGTTATTTGCACCATATATCTTGTTAAAAATGATGGCTAAGTAGGTTTAGGAACAGCAATGCACTACTGGGGGTTAGCTGGTGGTTTTTGGCTACAAACTTGCTAACCAGATATGTATAGCAAGGTCCCAGTAATCAGGGCACGCCTTTGGGGGGCCCCGCCACATTGCCGGTGCAATAAAAAAAAATTCATTTTTTTTAAATTGGCGCCGCAAAGTCACTGTCAGGACTCAGGAGTGGAGCTGTGAGCCGTGGGACTCCGGTGGGAGGAGCGTAGGACGAGCACAGCAGAATCGAGAGAGTGGGATGGGAGCCGAGTGTGGGACTGTCAGACCGAGTAGGAGTAGAGGGCCAGGGCTGGCTGGCAAATCATCATAATCATCATCCCATCATGAATCATGGTAAGCAGCTCAGCTGTAGAGCTCCATGGGGGCAGCATTTTATTGCAGGTGGCTGGGGGCAATTGAAGGGGCTGGGGCATCATTTTATTGCTGGGGGCATTTGAAGGGGTCTGGGGCATCATTTTATTGCAGGGGGATTCATTTTATTGCTGGGGGGCTGGGGACATCATATTTTTGTTGGGGGCATCATTTTATTGCAGGGGGTATCATTTTATTGCGGGGGAGATGGGGCATCATTGTTGTGCTGGGGGCATCATTTTTTTGCAGGGGGCATCATTTTTTTTGCAGGGGGCATATTTTTATTGCAGGGGCATCATTTATTGCACTGGGCAAATCGGGACAGATGGCTAGCAACCAGGGACAGGGGGACAGACCCCTAAAATCGTGACTGTCCCGCGAAAATCGGGACAGTTGGGGGTATGCGATATGTGTGCCGTCACTAATTAGCTGCTAGCTCCCAGTAGTGCATTGCTGTTATTGAGCCTAAGTTTGATTTTCAACAAAGGATACCAAAAGAACTATGCAAATTCGATAATAGAAGTGAATTGGAAAGTGGACTAAAAATGTATGCTCTATCTGAATACTTAAAAATTCCCAGGTGTAAAAACCGTCTTTGTTACATTTAAACGGATATTCTGTTTGCAGAGATTATAGGATAATATTATATAAAAATACACTTGAAATAAGTTTATTGTTTTTTCCTCCTTGGAAGTAATACAATGACAGTGATTTTATGATTTGTTCTTAAAACGTGATAATAAACGTTAGTTTTAAAACAATGTTTTTGTCCAAATGTGTTATATTTCCGCAATAGCCAGTGTTAGTATATAGAAGAGAACTGTTCTATGTTATGTTTCCGAACTCTCACGGATGGCAGCATGGTTAGGCTCAGTTTACCGATGAGCAGGAAGCTGCTCACCTGTCCTAGTCAGTTCTCACGTACTTACTGGATGCTCTCTGCAGGAGCAGCACCGTTGGCCTGGTCACGTGATACATCAGAACACAACCACAGTAGTATGGGATCGGAACGTAGTAGCGTGGAAGTTCCAAACAAACAAACAAAAGAAATAAAACGGTGACGTAATCAGGAAGTCTTCGGCCCATCAGAGCATTCGGTATGACCTAACTCGCTGTTACCATGTGAGTGTCGCCATCTGGGTTGAGGTGTGTCACTGTCTCTGTTAGGTCGTAGGGAGCAGTTCCACTCACCATGGCTGAAGGTGGCTCCCCTCTGACAGAATGGGGTAAACTGGAGTTTGCAATTATTAGCGGCCTCAGGAGCCTAAGAGATCGATACCTGCAGAGTGTCAGGGGCAGCAAAGAGCAGGGTAGCCCTGCGGCTATAACTGAATCTTTGAGTGACAACGCCGATCTGAGGGCGACCTCCCTGTGCGGGCTGCCGGTGAGTGACAGATCCACGCTTCAGTGATGTCATGCTTTGTATTTCACACATATCTGTGAGCTCTGAGTGCCCGCTTCACCCCCTCATGTCTCACTGAACTCACTACTTGTGTTTGACAAATTCTTGTGTGTTGTCTGTGAATGACAACTGCCCCTTTTACTGCCAGTGTGCTGCTGGGAATTGTCATTGCTATGCGTGTCATCTGTTAACTGCACTTGCTGTAAGTGCCTAATGCCTATGTGGCCATCATCTACCATTGCTATCACAACTCTCTGTATGTTGCATGTAAAGAACAATAAGTTAGCTGTGACTTAACTGCCACTGGTACTGTCTTGCTGTGTGACTGTCATCACATGTGAGTGACAGCTCCCTTTCCAACTGCTTCCCATTTGAGTGACAGCTCCCTTTCCTATTGCTTCCTATGTGAGTGACAACATCCTTTCCAACTGCTTCCCATTTGAGTGACAGCTCCCTTTCCTACTGCTTCTTATGTGAGTGACAACTCCCTTTCCAACTGTTTCCTACGTGAGTGACAGCTACTTTTCCAACTGCTTCTTCCCATTTGAGTGACAACTCCCTTTGACACTGTCTCCCTGCATGAGTGACATATAGGGTTATGATTTACATCTCTATATGTGATTAACAGCTGGTGTTTAGATTGACATCTCCATGTGTGACCAGCATTTCCCCCCTTGACATTTTCTTGACTTTTTACAGTTATCTGTTCATGTTGTTTTGTTAAACCAAATTTTTTTTCTTTCATGATTCAGAAACAGTATGCAATTTTTAACAACTTTCCAATTTAATTCTATAATCTAATTTACTTTATTCTTGATATCCTTTGTTGAAAAGCATATCTAGATAGGCTCAGTAGTTGCAAATTGGTGGCTGCAGATAGATACCTTGTGTGATTGGCTCACCCATGTGCATTACTATTTTTTCAACAAAGGATATCTGAAGAATGAAGCAAATTAAATAATAGAAGTACATTTAAATGTTTAAAATTGTATTCTCTCTCTGAATCATGAAAGAAAGCTTTGGGTTTCATGTCCCTTTTAAGTGTGAACTACTTATGACTGATATTCATTCATCGTTCTCTCTTAATGTGCAATCTTTAAAGGCATTCTTTCATGATTCAGATAGACTAGAGCATGCAATTTTTTGCAGCTGTCTAATTTACTCCTATTATCAGTTTTTATTTGTTCTCTTGATATCTTTATTTGAAAAAGCAGGAATGTAAACTCAAGAGCCGGCCCATCTTTGGTTCAGAACCTGGGTAGCACTTGCTTATTAGCCACCAATCAGCAAGCGCTATCCAGGGTCTGAACCAAAAATGGGCTGGCTCCTAAGTTTAGTTTCCTGCTTTTTCAATTAAAGGTACAAAGAGAATGAAGAAAATGTGATAATAGGAGTAAATTAGAAAGTTGTTTAAAATTGACTAACTGACCTAAGTGGGAAGAGATAAATAAGGGGAAAATCTATCTTACAATATGGTGGTGCCTATTACTTTACAGAAACTCAGTGGAACTGAGAAAAGGAACAATTTTCAAAACAACAGGAAAAGGAGACCAAATAAAAATAATAATAATGTTGTTTTCTATACATTTTATATTACAATCTAAAACTGTTTAATGTACCTTTTAAAGGGACAGTCTAGTCATGAATAAACTTTCATGATTCAGATGGGGCATTTAATTTTAAACAACTTACCAATTTACTTTTATAATCAATTTTGCTTTGTTCTCTTGTTAATTCTTAGCTAAAAGCTAAACCTAGGTAGGCTCATATGCTAACTTCTTAGCCCTTGAAAGCCGCCTCTTATCTGAATGCATTTTGACAGTTTTTAAAAACTAGAAGGCGTTAGTTCATGTGTGCCATATAGATAACATTGTGCTCATGCATGTGGAGTTACCTAGGAGCCTGCACTGATTGGTTAAAATGCAAGTTTGTCAAAATAACTGAAATAAGGGGGAAGTCTGCAGAAGCTTATATACAAGGTAATCACAGGTACAAAGTGTATTAATATAACTGTGTTGGTTTTGCAAAACTGTGGAATGGGTAATAAAAGGATTATCTATCTTTTTAAACAATAAAAATTGTGTTGTAGATTGTCCCTTTAAGTTGTGTGACTGCTCCTAGTGGGAGCAGGAGATAATTATTAGTGACAACTTCCTGTGTGGCATCTCCACTTTTCAGGCTGCTTTTAAGTGACTGATCCCATAAATGCTTTATTCTAGCATTCTAAATGGTTTGCTTGGTAACTGTTATTGACAGCTAAATACTGTATACTTCTGTTCATTTTTATAACAAGCGAGTCCTAAAGGTTTTTATCAGCTCCCCTTGTGGGCAGTCTGCAAATTACAAATCTCTGTGGGATGTTAGTGAACTTGAGTGAGTGGTGAGTAGCAAGACCTTGAGGAGAGCGCAGGTGTGAGTGACAGCTCTGTGCTACATCTCCTTTAGTGACTTCAGACTCTGAGTAACTGTTCCTTGTGTGGTGTTGCTTATACATTTGAACTCCTGACTAATGACACATTGTTAGAAGAAACACTTTATTAGCACAAATGTATTTATGCTTTGTCAGCATACTGAGAGCCTGGAAATTATGTTAAAAAGCATCAAATTCAGTACATAGGCCAATTACTGCCAACATTATTAAGAATGTTTAAGAAAATAAAGGAAATAAACATTCTGAGTTTACTATTACTAATATTATTATTATCATTTATTTCAAAATTTAAAACCTATCTGAATCATGAAATAAAAAAAAAATATTTCATGTCCCTTTATGGTTTTTACAAACACATGTAACCTTTTAATAACCCCTCATTTTTGTGGTATTTTGTAATGTGATTGTACTCCCAGTGACCTCCGCTATGAATATCATTTATTTTTTATGATTCACCCTCATATAAACTAAACATTCACAAACCGTCATAAAGAAAGACATTTCCCATAAAAAAATCTTATAAAATTGGTCATTTCCTGTGCTGTCTTTTCTTCTCTATTAAAGGGACAGTCTACAATAGAATTTTTATTGTTTTAAAAGATAGATAATCCCTTTATTACCCATTCCCCCGTTTTGCATAACCAACACTGTTATATTAATATACTTTTTACCTCTGTGATTACCTTGTAGCTAAGCCTCTGCAGACAGCCCCCTGATCACATGACTTTTTATCTATTATCTATTGAGTTGCATTTAGTACTATGTTGTGCTAAATCTTAAATAACTTTTCGGGCATGAACACAATGTTATCTATATGGCCCACATGAACTAGTAGTTTCCTGTTGTGAAAAGCAAATACAAAAGCATGTGACTAAGAGGCTGTCAATAGAGCCTTTGAAACAGGCAGAAATTTAGAGGTTTACATTTTATAAAGTATATTAATCTAACAATGTTGTGTGATTGGGAATGGGTAGTAAAGGCATTATCTATCTTTTTAAACAATAACAATTTTAATGTAGACTGTCCCTTTTAAATGTCAGAATATTAGACATGGGTTCCCCTGGTGTTTCTGCATCTTGCAGACTTACCTCCTAGCCAGTGTGACTCTTGCTGTATGTGGCGCTGATTATTCTACATTTATTTGTGTACACCATTTCTGGCCCTTAAAGGGACATTAAACAGTTTGAGATTATGGTAAAATGTTTAATAATGCATGTTGATAAAAATTTAGCAATTTTCTTTCATTATGTATTTTGATCACATTTCCTGTGTTTTGATTGTGAATGTTGTGGGCTTTCCAAATCCTCCAAGAATTGGAAGTGCATTTTGGAGACTTCATCTGCTTAACACTGCTATATTTTACACCAACATTGTTTTGTCATTTTATTAATTTGTTTATAGCTGTCCCTAACTGGCCTCAGCAGAAGAGATACATTTTTTTTCTCTTGTTAAGTGTGTTCAGTCCACGGGTCATCCATTACTTATGGGATATATTCTCCTTCCCAACAGGAAGTTGCAAGAGGATCACCCAAGCAGAGCTGCTATATAGCTCCTCCCCTCACATGTCATATCCAGTCATTCTCTTGCAAGTCTCAACAAAGAAGGAGGTCGCGAGAGGAGATAGGAGTTTTTTTATCTATTCTTCAATCAAAAGTTTATTATTTTAAAATGGCACCGGAGTGTGCTTTTTTTTTCTCTCAGGCAGTATTTAGAAGAAGAATCTGCCTGCGTTTTCTATGATCTTAGCAGACGTAACTAAGATCCACTGGCTGTTCTCACACATTCTGAGGAGTGGGGTAACTTCAGAAAAGGGAATAGCATGCGGGGTTCCCCGCAAATGAGGTATGTGCAGTAATATTTTCTAGGAATGGAATTGACTAAGAAAACACTGCTGTTACCCATATGATGTAAGTACAGCCTTTAATGCAGTAGTAGCGACTGGTATCAGGCTGATAAATGTATGCGCAGTTGAGTTATTTTCTAGGGACTAGAATTTGACTGAGAAAATACTGTTAATACTGAAATAAATGTATGAGCCTTAACTGCAGTAGAAGCGACTGGTAGCAGGCTTAGTGATAACATGGCATAACACTGGAAAGTTGTTTTAAAACGTTTACTGGCATGTTATTCGTTTTGTGAGGTACTTTGGTGATAAATCTTTTTGGGCATGATTTTTTTCCATATGGCTAACGTATATTTCTGCATAGAAACCGTTGTAACAGGTCTCCCACTGTTGTAATATGAGTGGGAGGGACCTTTTTTAGCGCCTTGTTGCGCAGTTAAAATTCTAGCACAGTCTTCCTGCTTCTTCCTCCTTGATCCAGGACGTCTCCAGAGAGCTCAGGGGTCTTCAAAATTCATTTTTGAGGGAGGTAATCAGTCACAGCAGACCTGTGACAGTGTGTTTGACTGTGATAAAAGCGTTAAATCTTAAATTGATTATCCATTTTTTGGGTATTGAGGGGTTAATCATCCGTTTGCTAGTGGGTGCAATCCTCTGCTAAATTCATACATTTACTGTTATAATTGTTGGCTATAACTGAATTAATTCATTGTTATTTCAACTGTGACAGTTCTTTGTGTTTTTTTAAAAGCGCTGCAGCGTTTTTTCTATTGCTTGTAAATTTATTGAAAGATTTTTTCCAAGCTTGCTAGCCTTCATTGCTAGTCTGTTTAAACATGTCTGATACAGATGAATCTACTTGTTCATTATGTTTAAAAGCCAATGTGGAGCCCAATAGAAATATGTGTACCAATTGTATTGATGTTACTTTAAATAAAAGTCAGTCTTTACTGGTAAAGAAATTATCACCAGACAACGAGGGGGAAGTTATGCCGCCTAACTCTCCTCACGTGTCAGTACCTTCGCCTCCCGCTCAGGAGGTGCGTGAGATTGTGGCGCCAAGTACATCAAGGCCCTTACAAATCACTTTGCATGATATGGCTAATGTTATGAAAGAAGTATTATCTAATTTGCCTGAGTTAAGAGGCAAGCGCGATAGCTCTGGGTTTAGGACAGAGCGCGCCGATGACACGAGAGCCATGTCCGATACTGCGTCACAATTTGCAGAACATGAGGACGGAGAGCTTCATTCTGTGGGTGACGGATCTTATCCGGGAAGACCGGATTCGGAAATTTCAAATTTTAAATTTAAGCTTGAGAACCTCCGTGTATTGCTAGGGGAGGTGTTAGCGGCTCTGAATGATTGCGACACGGTTGCAATCCCAGAGAAATTGTGTAGGCTGGATAAATACTATGCGGTACCGGTGTATACTGACGTTTTTCCTATACCTAAAAGGCTTACAGAGATTATTAGCAAGGAGTGGGATAGACCCAGTGTGCCCTTTTCCCCTCCTCCGATATTTAGAAAAATGTTCCCAATAGACGCCACCACACGAGACTTATGGCAGACGGTCCCTAAGGTGGAGGGAGCAGTTTCTACTTTAGCCAAGCGTACCACTATCCCGGTGGAGGATAGTTGTGCTTTCTCAGATCCAATGGATAAAAAATTAGAAGGTTACCTTAAGAAAATGTTTGTTCAACAAGGTTTTATATTACAGCCCCTTGCATGCATTGCGCCCGTCACTGCTGCAGCGGCATTCTGGTTTGAGTCTCTGGAAGAGGCTATTCGCACAGCACCATTGGATGAGATTATGAACAAGCTTAAAGCCCTTAAGCTAGCTAATGCATTTGTTTCGGATGCCGTTGTGCATTTAACCAAACTCACGGCTAAGAACTCCGGATTCGCCATCCAGGCGCGCAGAGCGCTATGGCTTAAATCCTGGTCAGCAGATGTAACTTCTAAATCTAAATTGCTTAATATTCCTTTCAAAGGGCAAACCTTATTCGTGCCCGGCTTGAAAGAAATTATTGCTGACATTACTGGTGGTAAGGGTCACACCCTTCCTCAGGACAGGGCCAAATCAAAGGCCAAACAGTCTAATTTTCGTGCCTTTCGTAATTTCAAGGCAGGAGCAGCACCAACTTCCTCCGCTCCAAAACAGGAAGGGACTGCTACTCGTTACAGACAGGGTTGGAAAGGCAACCAGTCCTGGAACAAGGGCAAGC
The DNA here is from genome assembly GCF_027579735.1 of Bombina bombina. NCBI lineage: Eukaryota > Metazoa > Chordata > Amphibia > Anura > Bombinatoridae > Bombina > Bombina bombina. The sequence continues at coordinate 120,845,199 of NC_069500.1, forward strand.
AGGCCAGAAAACCTACTTCTGCCCCTAAGACAGCATGAAGAAAGGGCCCCCTATCTGGAAACGGATCTAGTGGGGGGCAGACTTTCTCTCTTCGCCCAGGCCTGGGCAAGAGATGTCCAGGATCCCTGGGCATTGGAGATAATATCTCAGGGATACCTTCTGGACTTCAAAACTTCTCCTCCACAAGGGAGATTTCATCTGTCAAGGTTATCAACAAATCTAATAAAGAAAGAGGCATTTCTAAGATGTGTACAAGACCAAAATGCAAAGTCTCATACAGAGATATAGTTCTAGCATTTCTGAGGTCGCATCGGTGGAAAGTGAACATGGAAAAGAGTTCTCTGTTACCACTCACAAGGGTCCCCTTTCTAAGGACTCTTATAGATTCTGTAGAGATGAAGATTTACCTGACGGAGTCCAGGTTATCAAAAATCCTAAATGCTTGCCGTGTCCTTCATTCCATTCCAAGCCCATCAGTAGCTCAGTGCATGGAAGTAATCGGCTTAATGGTCGCGGCAATGGACATAGTGCCATTTGCGCGCCTGCATCTCAGACCGCTGCAACTATGCATGCTAAGTCAGTGGAATGGGGATTACTCAGATCTGTCCACTTTACTAAATCTGGACCAGGAGGCCAGAGATTCTCTTCTCTGGTGGTTGTCGCGGGTTCATCTGTCCAAAGGAATGACTTTTCGCAGACCAGATTGGACGATTGTAACAACAAATGCCAGCATACTAGGCTGGGGTGCAGTCTGGAACTCCCTGAAGGCTCAGGGATCGTGGACTCAGGAGGAGAAACTCCTCCCAATAAACATTCTGGAGTTAAGAGCAATATTCAATGCTCTTCTAGCTTGGCCTCAGTTAGCAACACTGAGGTTCATCAGATTTCAGTCGGACAACATCCCTACTGTGGCTTACATCAATCATCAAGGGGGAACCAGGAGTTCCCTAGCGATGTTGGAAGTCTCGAAGATAATTCGCTGGGCAGAGTCTCACTCTTGTCATCTGTCAGCGATCTGCATCCCAGGCGTGGAGAACTGGGAGGCGGATTTTCTAAGTCGCCAGACCTTTCATCCGGGGGAGTGGGAACTTCACCCGGAGGTGTTTGCTCAACTGATTCTTCGAAAGAGCAGTAGTTTTAAGACACTTTCTAATTTACTTCCATTATCAAATTTTGTACAGTCTTTTTATATACACACTTTATAGGGAGCAAGATCCTACTGAGCATGTGCACAAGCTCACAGGGTATACATATACTAGTCTGTGATTGGCTGAAGTCTGTCATATGATACAGGGAGACGGAAAATGGTAGAAAAAATACATTTGTCAGAAAAATATCTAGGGTGCGATTCTATATACGGCGCAGGTTTCGGCGCAAGCATGGAAACCTGCGCCACCCGTAGTTTCACCTCGCACATTGAGCTATCACATATACGGTGCCTACAGTTGCTAAAGTGCCGTAATTCGGACAAACTAGCGATGTCCAGAAATAAGTGTAAGTACAAATTTCTGGAGTCGCTAGTGACTTACGGCACTTTAGAAACTGCCGCCGCCGCCTAAAAAAACTAACTAAAGTATAAAATCTCCCGTAACTGTCTAACACGCCTCCCAAAAATAGCCCGACACGTATACCCCTATATCCGCAATCCCCCCTCTCACTCCTAACAATAAATGTATTAACCCCTAAGCCGCCGCTCCCGGACCCCGCCGCCACCTATATTATATGTATTACCCCCTAATCTGACCTCCCTACACCGCCGCCACCTATATTATATGTATTACCCCTAATCTGACCCCCCTACACTGCCGCCACTTATTTTAAATATTTTACCCCCTAATCTGACCCCCCTACACCGCCGCCACCTATTTTAAATATATTAACCCCTAATATGATCCCCCTACACCGCCGCCACCTATTTTAAATATATTAACCCCTAATATGATCCCCCTACACCGCTGCCACCTATTTTAAATATATTAACCCCTAATCTGAGCCCCCTACACCGCCGCCACCTATATTAACTATATTACCCCCTAAACCTAAGTCTAACCCTAACACCCCTAACTTAATTATTATTTAAATAAATCTAAATAATATTAATATTATTAACTAAATTATTCCTATTTAAAACTAAATACTTACCTATAAAATAAACCCTAAGATAGCTACAATATAACTAATAGTAACATTGTAGCTAACCTAGGGTTTATAATTATTTTACAGGTAACTTTTGTATTTATTTTAACTAGGTACAATAGCTATTAAATAGTTAATAACTATTTAATAGCTACCTAGTTAAAATAATTACAAAATTACCTGTAAAATAAATCCTAACCTAAGTTACCATTACCCCTAACACTACACTATCAATAAATTAATTAAATAAACTACAATTATCTAAACTAAAATACAATTAAATACACTTAACTATATTACAAAAAACAAACAAACAATAAATTACAAAAAATAAAAAAAGATTACAAGAATTTTAAGCTAATTACACCTAATCTAAGCCAAGCCCCCTAATAAAATAAAAAGCCCCCCAAAATAATAAAATTTCCCTACCCTAAACTTAATTAAAAAAGTAATCAGCTCTATTACCAGCCCTTAAAAGGGCCTTTTGCGGGGCATTGCCCCAAAGTAATCAGCTCTTTTACCTGTAAAAAAAAAACAACCCCCTCGCCCCATTACAACCCACCACCCACACACCCCTACTCTAAAATCCACCCGATCCCCCCTTAAAAAAACCTAAGTCTAACCCCCAAGTGGTCCTTACCTGTCCTGAAGACCGGCGGAGAAGGTCCTGTTCCAGGCGGTGAAGTCTTCTTCCAAGCGGCGACCTCTTCTTCTTCCAGGAACCAGCCGGCGCGGAGCGGAGGAGTTGAAGACCGATGACCGCGGAGATGAAGACCGTCCACTCTGGAACTGAAGACCGGCGATGCTGGAACTGATGATCGGCGACGCTGGAACTGAAGACTGCGGAGTCATGGAGCGTGGAGGATCCTCTTCATACGATCTCCGCCATACATTGAATAGGAATTCAAGGTACGCGATTAAAAATGGCGTCCCTTGAATTCCTATTGGCTGATTTGAGCCTTCAAATTCAAATCAGCCAATCGGATGAGAGCTACTTTAATTCTATTGGCTGATTTGAATAGCCAATAGAATAAGAGCTACTGTAATTCTATTGGCTATTCAAATTGTTCGTTTGCCGAAGACTATCGACATTCCTCCACCTGCATAAAAATTTTTTCTAATACCAGAGTGACGATTTCATCCGTATCTAACGGCTTGGTTCCCCCATTGGCGTCTAACTCGCCATGATAACCTCCCACTTGTTCTAATGCGCATGCGTGAAACTCTCAACTGTATGTCTTTCAACTAGCCCGTTCACAAAAGCCGCCAAGCCGCATACGCATTTGGAAAGGAAATTCCCATATTGATCCTCATCGTTGTTACACGGACATTACTAGTATGTATCTAAGCAGAGAACATTAGCGCATGCGCATAGATTATCAACTCGAAAATGCGCACACTTACTTACGCATGCGGCGGGTGGGACAGCCAAAATGATTTCAATACAGAAACCCGGAACAGAGCGAGGGGGCAGAGGAAACAAAATAAAACGGCGATCGTAAATATATAAATTATTTAATATATTTTATGAAAAATGAAGTTAGCAACTACAGTGTTTGTCACTATATTATACTATACTACTATTCACAAATCTATAACTTTACTTTCACTTTAACCAGAAGTGCTTAATACCGTCGTTAATGTGCACGATACAGAGCAGGGGATACACATTTTTGCAGCCGCTGCATTGCTCTATATTATTCATGTGGTCGTTTCTGTTATGTTATGGAACTTAAACTGTGTATAAAGCCTGCTGAAATGTAAAGCTACAGCTTTGTGTTATGTGTGATAACCAGAAGGGCACATTTCATTGGTGGAAAAGCCGCAGCATCACAGATCTATGAATGGTGTCCAGTTACAAGGTGTGACAATATGTGAGCTCCATGATGGCGGCACCCAGTATTAAGATGTAGAGCTTTACCAAGTGGCACCTGTAAAGGGTTAAAATAAGACCGCTCTAAAAAGAGCTGTAGGTATGGGAGGAAAACGCTCCGTTGCATTTAAGTATGGCAGTTTAATGTACCTTTAATTATGAAATATGCATTAATTAGCAAAGGGAACCATTATAATGAAAGAGAGGTGAGATGGGCCCACAGGCTCCAATCACCATACCTCCAGTTTTAATATTAGTATTCTCACAAAGCATTTAAAAACCCAAATAGAGGCTTTAATGCCAAATGTGCACCCTTTCCAGCTTAAATGCAATCACTTTTTCTTACATAAATCAAAGTTAAAGGGTATGAAGATAGGGGATATTCCTTGAAGCTAGCTAGCTTGCACACTTTTGAGTTCAAAGACCCCCTCTTACCTTGAATGCCCAAATAGCTCACCTTGATATGTAGCAAGCTGGAACTAGAGGGGACGCGTATGTGATAAGATAAAATGATTAGTGATTGACAATATACCATATAAAAAATGTATAATATACATACAGAATCCTACAGTCAAAAAGAAAAAATCCCAATATAGATTCTATGAACTCTTCCTAGGGTGGGAGATTTTCACCAAATCTGCAATCACGTGTTGGCTGCCTCCTCCTCACAGACTAGTCCGGATAAGCTATAAGTATAGAAAAGAGCAGAGGGGAGCCTCGTGTAGAACCACCAAACATATGTGTGCATAGATATGAGCCAAATGGATACTCGCATATCACTGGAGCACCCTAATGTGCTAGTAGGTACAGGCTGTAGATTTATAGTGTGTAACAGCTCACCCACTTCTGGGGATCCTTTTGTGATTCTAGACAAGCACACCTATGTGCTGGTATGAGTAGACTAATAGATTTCAGATGGGTGTATCAGCTCACCCAGTCAGGATTCTCCCAATCATCAGGATACAGGTGCAGGATGAAGTTAATGTTTGTGTTCCAATTGATAGTCAATGAACACAAATAAGTAAGGTGCTTCCAGTCTACTTGAATTGCTTTAAAAATGTTTATTAAAACAATATATAAAAAAACACAAAAACAAGTAGTGGAACAGGGGTATCCAAATAACCCCTTTACAATGCAATGCGTTTCTCGGCACTAAGAAGTCCGTTTCATCAGACATTGGGAGAATCCTGACTGGGTGAGCTGATACACCCACCTGAAATCTATCAGTCTACTCGTACTAGCACATAGGTGTGCTTGTCTAGAATCACAAAAGGATCCCCAGAAGTGGGTGAGCTGTTACACCCTCTAAATCTACAGCCCTGCACCTACTAGCACATTAGGGTGCTCCAGTGATATGTGAGTATCCATTTGGCTCCTATCTATGCACACATATGTTTGGTGGTTCTACACATGAGACGCCCCTCTCTTTTCTATACTCTGCACCTTGATATGTCAAAGCTTTGGCCAACTCAGGTGGATCCATTTTATTTCAATTTTACAGTGTGATAGGCTGAGTGTTTGGTTGTGATTGTGTGTAATTGAACTGGGAGTGAGTGTGAGTATGTGAGTGTGTGTAGTGTGAGGATGGCAGGGAGAGGTAGGGCGGAGGGGAGAGGAGTGGCAGGGAGAGGAGTATTGTAGAGGACAGGAGGAGCAGCGGGGTCCCCGTCAGGGAGTAAGTGGAGTGGGGAGAGGGAGAGCTAGAAGGGATGATGGGAGGGGAGATTCCCGAGAGCCCCAGAGACCAGGCACATCAAGGAGAGGGACAGAGGGTGCACATGGGGACAGAAGGGGGGAGGATAGGGAGGAACCCACACCAGGGACATCGCAGGGAACAAGCCAGGTGTCCACAGAGGATGAGATGTCCAAACTTCTCATTCGATGAGAATGTTGCCCTAGTCCAGGCCATCATGGACAACCACAGTGCCCTCTTTGGCCAGGAGAAGGGCAAAGGCGTTGCCAGAAGGCGCAAAACAGCATGTTTGGCGGTAGAGGATGCCGTCAACAGTGTGGCCCCGCAGAGGAGGACTGTTGAGGGCCTTAAAAAAAGGTGGAATGACTGTAAGAGGCGGGTGAAAGAGAAGATGGGGCAGGAAGCCATGCACCAGAGGGGAACAGGCGGTGGTCCACCCCTGGACACAGAATACAACACCTGGCAGGAGATGATACGCAAGTCCCTGAGTATGACAGCAGTCCGTAGACATCCAGGGGCTCGTGACTCAGGGGCTGCAACCACAGCACATTATGCTAGTGAGTAACATCCCACACACCAGTATGATATGTATTTGAGATATAACATCCTTTAATGTCACACATTCACATACACAATGAGGAGCATGGTATTTGGCCTACTAACAAAAACATCTACAATTATATTTCACATTAATGCTACTTAACACAATGCAATTCATGATATGAGGTGGAATAGTGCAATACTAACATGTCTCAGAATAACACAGGCCACAAGCCACATGTAGAGTTTTCAGTAAATGGACACTATAGCCATCACAATACTTTTAGCTCAGAAAGCAGGTTCTGTGCCTACATCAGGCTAAAGTAAATTGTGTGACCATAGTGTCACTTAAAGAACACATTTTTTCCATCATTGACATGTACACATAGCTATTGTATGAAACACATACCTGTATACTGTGCAGATTAAAATCCCTCATATCACAAATCACATTGTGCACATGCATGTTATAGAGTTTGACATGAGAATGAGTATAGGCCCAAGCATGTATCAATGTACATTGTATGCCCACATGGACATATATATGACTGTACTAATCCCTCTCATCATTTGACTCCTCCACAGAACCTCCTGTCACCAGGATGCAAACAGGCATGCCGCCACCTCCACCACCAGTCACAGGCATGCCTCCACCACCACCGCCAGTCACAGGCACGCAGCCACCTCCACCACCACCGCCAGTCACAGGCATGCAGCCACCTCCACCACCACCACCAGTCACAGGCATGCAGCCACCTCCACCACCACCACCAGTCACAGGCATGCAGCCACCTCCACCATCCTCTTCCCTTGGGAGAGCTCCACCATCTGCAGATGAGCATATAGCTGGAATTACTCAAGCACCAGCAGATGCAGCTGAGGATGTCCCACAAGCACCAGCAGATGCAGCTGAGGATGTCCCACAAGCACCAGCAGATGCAGCTGAGGATGTCCCACAAGCACCAGCAGATGCAGCTGAGGATGTCCCACAAGCACCAGCAGATGCAGCTGAGGATGTCCCACAAGCACCAGCAGATGCAGTTGAACCTGCACCTCAAGCACCTAGAAGCCCTGCTGCTCAAGAGCCTGTGGATGCACTGTATTCTCCCCTGGGTGAGGAATACATTTCACTCCAGAGGAGGCTCATAACAAGCTGCAAGAGCAGACAAAGAGGCCAACAGAGGTTTCACAGGAGCCAAGAGAGGTTACTCAAGCGTAGCATAGAGCTGCAGAGGGACATGGCAGCATCATTAAATGGAATTGTTCAAAACCAGTCGCAGATGATGAGAATTCTGTCTGATATGCAGATGCAGATGGACAATAGATGGCAGGAACAAAATCAACTCTTGGGTGTGTTGGTTGAGCACTTTGCACACCAGCAGGACACTGCCTCCAGCCTATCATCTGTGGCCAGCACACCAGCAGAAACAGAAGAATCTTCTCAAACCAGTAGAACAAGGCAATCCACTACAGCCACCTCAGCTCCCTCATACAAGAAGCCACAAAAGAAATAAATATTCTTATAGTTCACCATAAATCTTGTCCTCTGTTATTTACCATATAATTGTCATCCACATCCATGTGAGGTGTGTTTTAGTACACTAATATTGTTAAAACATATAATAAGGCCTGTGTGGAAAATGGCCCAAAAAAGGTAATATTATCCTGTTTATGACATATTCTTGTACTATAATTCGCATCCACAATAGTTGTTTCTGAAGGGTACATATAGTAATATTCACTTGTAAGATGTAAATCAATGTATCTCACATCCAATATAAATTGACACATTGGTGTATATATAGTAGTGATGTTACTGATAGGGTGGGCATTATCAGGTGTTTTAAGTCTGCAGGTGAGAGGTTCTGGTGTCTGTGATTGGTTTGACACAATTGCAAAGAGGCAGCCTTCAAGAAAGTGTTAGAAATGATCATATGAGCCATCCTAGGTTTTGCTTTCAACTAAGAATACCAAGAGAACAAAGCAAGTGTTCTAATTAAATCTGAAAGTAGTTTGAAATAACATGTCCTATTTAAAAGAAGAAGGTTTTCTTTGGACTTGACTGTCCCTTTATATATTTTGGCATCAGTGCCAAGCTTTGTTAGCATTATAATAAATTACACTCCAGTGGGTTCTAAAGAGATGAAGGTAATACAATTTAAAGTAAATAAGCAAGTATATGTCCACAATGTGATAAAGTACCTACAAGCTCAATCCATTTGATTATGTTGTGGCTTGAAACTATTTCAAATACACAAATAAACCTTAAAAAAACAATATCATAGTATACTGTCCCTTTAACATTGAGATGCTGCTTAAATGTATGTGTTTGTTAAGGCTTCCAGGGAGTTACGTTGCTTTCTTAGTCAGTGCAAGGGTTCCTGCGCCTGCAATTCGTGGCGAGATGAGAATGGAGTAGATTTTCTGAAATCTGCGCGCGTAAGTCCTTACGCTGTATATTGGATACCAAATTGCGCTGCTGTTCTATGTTAGTCTATGGGTGAAATATACGCGCGTAACTAGTATGCTACGCCGTATATGTGATACCAAAATTGCACAAAATCTGGCGTCGCCGGCTTCTGCGGGCAACGCTGCATATCAGATCGGGCCCCTAGAATCACCCAGGATACAGAGATCACAAACGGGAGCTGAATATGGTGCCATTTTGGAACCTAGGTTTCACTGAAGGAGAGCTGCTGCATATTTGCAAACACATGTAACCTCTATAGTGCATTAAAAGCTAGATTTCAGCATGGAGACACCCATGGCTAGAGAGTGGCTGAGGATAACCTGAATACTTTGCTTAAAAAATATATTTAGTGTTTCATTTCCCTTTTAAGTGCTAATCCTTTTGATTGACATACTGTGTTCAGAGAGAGATACAGTCTAGTGAAAATTAAACTTTCATGATTCAGATAGAAAATGCATTTTTTTTAAAAATATTTATTTATAAACCAAATCATGGTACAGTTAAAAAAAAAAAAAAAAAAAAGAAAACAAGATAAGGAAAAACACAATTATCCTTATTTAACAAAGAGCAATCAGAATGAAAAAAGTAGTCAAGAAAATACAAAAAAGCAGCACTCTATAATCGCTATACTTTACATTATTCTATGGCCTAACTACATACTTCGATAAGTCAAAATAATAATGTTTAAATTAAGCGGTACTCAGAATCAATTATTAAGCAAAGCATTCTTCATCGTAACTAATGATTTGGAAATTTTTAAACCAACCATATTCATATTTAAAGTCCACGTCATGGACTAGTTCAATAACAGCAAGGTATGAAGCAAGACATATGTATCCCTTTTTAACAGAAAACATTCACAATTAAGAAATGTTCAATAAAATACAAAAAACTACACTCTATAATGCTGTATTTTACATTATTCAATAGTTTAGCTGCGTGCCTACATGATTACAAATTGCAGTTATTTAAATTGAACAATCTTCAAAGTCAGTGTATAACATAACACGCTTCTTCGTAGCTATGATTTGGACATTTTTAAACCATAGTCCATGATCCCCCTCCCCCAATGGACCTAACTAACCAAACATAATATACCTTTTGTTATCTAGCCTCTAGCATGATCTGTCATATGATGGAAAAAAAGGGGGGGGAGTTAATAATAATAATGAAAGAAGGACATAACTAAAAAGGGATAATTTCCCACACCTCCCCTCTCCTTTCCCTCCTACATCAAACTAGCAACTCTGTAACTACTGGATGCTGTATGTAGAAAGTCACATAGGTTACCAGATTCCTAGAAGTACTATCTCCGAGTTTGTAAAGGGATAGATCAATTGGTCAATTTCACCAGAAGATAGTGATTTAATAAATGGAACCCATTTCTTAAAAAAGATGATTATATCTTTGTCTTAATTCATATTTGTATCGAATTGTTCAATAATACATCGTTTCTTTAAATAATTCTTGATTTCTGTCAAATTGGGGACTTCTTTATCTTTTCATTTTTTAAATATTAGATTCCTTACTACTAAGATTATAGAGTTAATCATTTTATCAAATGCCCATAAATGAATTTCCCCTTTGAGGAAAATTATTCTTGCAAGTGTAAAATCCACCAGCTTAATCTTCAGTACGTTGGTGGCCCAGTAACTCACCTTTTAACCATAGCTGTCTTATCTTATGTCAGTTCCATAGCATATGTATTAGATCTGCTGCTATTAGAACAAATTTCGGGCATTTATTAAAGTTAGAATTATGCCATTTAAACCCTTTTAATGGTGTATAATATGTTTGGTTTAGCAACTTTAGGTGGGCTTCTCGCCATAGTGTTGATAAAGTTGTGTGAAGAGATGTAGCAAGAGATTGAGTTATTATGGCTGGGTCTATGACCCTCTCAGAAAATAGAGCATTCCATTTATTTGCTATACCCATTAAATTTGTTTCGCCCTTCCATGAAACTAGTAAATCATACCAGGGTGAGACCAATAAGTACCCAGTTATCAATTTTCCCCCACGACCAGCTCCATCCGAACATAGAGATTAATTTAAACAAATAGTGTTGAATTTGGAGGTAGGCAAAGAAGTCTTTATTGCCTATTTGAAATTCTTGTTTTAGAGAGTCAAAAGATTTGATACTTTTGTAGTTGATGATCTATTAATTGGCTCATTTAAATTAATCCTGCTTTACCCCACTTATAAAATACTGCTGCCCGTGTTCCCTCCTGAAACTCTGGATTACCTAAAATTGTTTGGAATTTACGCATATTAGGTTTATATTTTAATAAAGTTCCTTATTTTCTCCAAGCCTGAACTACTGTATAGATAGTTTTAAGATGTTTCACCTGCTTGGAGATCATCTTGGGTTTACAGTGGATAAAAACTACTGGAGAAAATGGATAGATTAAATTACTTTCTAGGCGGTTGTTTGTGAAGTAATCCATGTTCAGAATCCAGTCTATAACAATACGACTTAGAAACACAAGATTATATGTTTTCAAATTTGGGAGGGCTAAACCTCCATGTTTCCTGGGTAGAGACAATCTCTCAATCCTAGGCCTTTTGTTTTGCCATATGAAATATCATAGTGCCATATTTTTAAACCTTTAATATCTTTGCTTTTAAGTAGAACAGGGACGTTTTGTAAGACATATAAGATCTTTGGGAGCAGGACCATCTTAAATAACGTGATCCGTCTTGACATAGAAATAGGTAAATTCTGCCAATTTCTCATATCTTCTTTAATCTTTTTAGGATCGGGAATATGTTAAGATTGTACCAATTTTGAGGCTGTGAAGAGATGTTTATTCCAAGATATTTAAATACATTTACTACGGTTTTGAAAGGTATATCTAATGGCGAGCTTTCATTTTGCCTCATCCAAAGTAGTTCGGACTTTGTAGCATTCATTTTTTAGCCTGAAAATGATCCAAAGGAGCCTATCAGAGGTAACAGTTTCGGGATATTGACCGAGGTATTAGAGACAAAGAGCAAAATATTGTTCACATAAAGCGCAATCTTCAATTCTTTATTTCCTTTCTTTATTCCTTCTATTTTATGTCTAATCATTATGGCTAAGGGTTCGATCGAGATATCAAATAATAGCGGAGAGAGTGGTCAACTCTGGTGTGTGCCTCTTTAAAAAGTTAACAAGGGGGATTCCATATTATTGACTAGAAGTTTAGTGTGTGAGTTATTCTATAGATTATTTACTAACTTCAAAAAATTTCCTCTGAAGCCGAATCTTGCAAGTGAGAAAAGCAGATGATCATACTGAATTGAATCAAATGCTTTTTCGGACTCTATTGTAACAATTTCTGAGTCAGAGATTTCCTTTCCTCTTTCCACTTTTTTTATCGTTGAAATTGTCCACTACTATAAAAACCTCCCGGATTTTGGCTGCCGAGTTACGTTAGTGTAAAAAACCTGCTTGATCTTTATGTATAATGCCTTTCAAAATCAATTGATTACTTTTTTGGTGGTCTTTGCCATGCTTAGGAATTAAAATAGTTTGGGAAGCTGCACAATTTGAGGGAATCTGCTTATTCTCCATATAGAAGGAGTTAAATAATCTTTCTAAATGACTGGTAATCTTAGGGGCAAGAATCTTATAAAATTAATTCGGTAATGCGTCCGGGCTGGGCGCTTTATCTGAATGTAAGGCCTTAATAGTCTGGATAATTTCCTCTTCCGGAATTGGCGCATTAACTTTCGTTATAGCGTTGAGATCTAAAACCGGGTTTACAATGTTGTTCCAGAACTCTGCTTTATTTATTTCATTTGATTCCTTGAATGAATACAGATCTTTATAATAACCTGAAAATACCTCTAGGATTTCTTTCGGAGAGTTAACAGTCTTATCTGACTCCTTTATTATTTCAGTCAATGTAGATTTTTTTTTTACTGTTCCTGACTAAATTAGCTAGTAGTCTTCCTGCTTTTTTACCATGTCTGTAGAATTTTGCCTGTATCCTAAGATCTTTTTGGCATGAAATCTGTAGCAAGAAAGTGTCTCGCTCTCTAGTATATTTGTCCCAGTTTACCTTTTGTTGTTTGCTGTAGATAAAGGTTGTATGCTTTAACCAGGGCATTTAAGATTTCTTTTCCCCTAGTTTTGTGTTTCTTCTTTAGATTTACTATATATGCTATAATATCCCCTCTTAGTACTGCTTTTACAGCCTCCCAAAACATTGAGGGGTTATCTACTGATCCTAGGGTACGTCCTAAAAAAAAAAATGTCACTTAATGACCAAGGACGTATCCTGTACGTCCTCAGGGTTTTCAAGCGCTGGAAGCGATCGTGATTGCTTCCAGACGCTTTCATGCTATAGCAGTGATGCCTCGATATTGAGGCATCCTGCAATAACATTTTTTAAGCATCCGATCGTTGGTGGGTGGGAGCCATAGCAGGGAGGTGGGTGGGCGGCCCATCACTGGTGCTAGATCCTGTTTATGAGTATCTGGGATCGCGCGAGGCTCGGGAGCACGCACGCACGCACGCACGCACGCACGCACGCACGCACGCACGCACGCACACATTATGTCCATTGTCCAAGGAGGGAGAGGGAGGGGGAAAAAACTGTTTAGAAAGGGATCAGGGAGGGGGAGGGGGTAGTGTATTGAGGGGGGCAGCTTCACTACAGAAAATTCGGTGTTTGGTTTTTTTTAGAAAAAAAGGGCACATTTTTGAGTAAACTGGGTACTGGCAGACAGATGCCAGTAGCTAAGATGGCAGCCAATAGGTCGAGGGGGGAGGCTGAGAGAGCTGTTTGGGGGGATCAGGGAGGTTGGGGGGTAATGGGGGATCCTACACTTATAATATATAACTTTCGGCCAGTACTTAAGATGGCAGTGACAATTGTGGGTTGGGGGAGGGAAGGGAGCTGTTTGAGGGGGGTCAGGGAGGGATCAGGGGGTGGGATGTGTCAGGTGGGAGGCTGATCTGTACACTAAAGCTAAAATTAACTCTACAAGCTACCTAAACCTAATTAACCTCTTCACTGCTGGGCATAATACAAGTGTGGTGCGCAGCAGCATTTAGCGGCCTTCTAATTACCAAAAAGTAATGCCAAAGCCATATATGTCTGCTATTTCTGAACAAAGGGGATCCCAGGGAAGCATTTACAACCATTTGCGCCATGATTGCGCCATGACTGTTTTAAATAATTTCAGTGAGAAACCTAAAATTGTGAAAAAGTGAACGATTTGTTTTATTTGATCGCATTTGGCGGTGAAATGGTGGCATGAAATATACCAAAATGGGCTATTCAGGGATTCCTGACAGATATCAGTGTTCCAATGTAACTGTGGCTAATTTTGAAAAAGAAAAAAAAAAAATGGTTTGGAAATAGAAAAGTGCTACTTGTACTTATTGCCCTATAACTTGCAAAAAAGCAAAGAACATGTAAACATTGGGTATTTCTAAACTCAGGACAAAATTTTGAAACTATTTAGCATGGGTGTTATTTGGTGGTTGTAGATGTGTGTGTGTTTTGGGGGCCAAAGTTAGAAAAAGTGTGTGTTTTTTTTAATAATTTTTTTAACATATTTTATAACTGTTTTTATAGTAAATTATAAGATATGATGAAAATAATGGTATCTTTAGAAAGTCCATTTAATGGTGAGACGGTATATAATATGTGTGGGTTCAGTAAATGAGTAAGAGGAAAATTACAGCTAAACACAAACACTGCAGAAATGTAAAAATAGCACTGGTCCCAAACGGTAAGAAAATTGAAAAGTGCTCTGGTCACTAAGGGGTTAATATAACTGTGTTGGTTATGCAAAACCTGGGCATGGGTAATAAAGGGATTGTCTATCTTTTTAAACAATAAAAAGTCTGGAGTAGACTGTCCCTTTAAACAGTGGCCTTTTAGCTGCGGGATGGAACCGATAAGCCCAAAATTGGTAAAGCTTGAAAACAACCTATACAATTACAATCTTATGAATGTTTGTATTCTAATTGGAAGCAAAATAGATCACTGTATTACTTACATTCGCCTAGTCTTGCGTTAGCCTCAAAAAGCAGCGCTGAGAGGTCCCAACGCTGCTTTTTAACGCCCGCTGGTATTACGAGTCTGGCAGGTACAGGTGTACCGCACACTTTTTTTCCGCGACTCGAGCATACCGCAAATCCCCTTACGTCAATTGCATATCCTATCTTTTTAATGGGATTTGCCTATCGCCGGTATTACGAGTCTTGGAGAAAGTGAGCGGTACACCCTCTCCTGTCACGACTCCTACCGCATTTAAAAGTCAGTAGTTAAGAGTTTTATGGGCTGACGCCGTAACATAAAACTCTTAACTAAAGTGCTAAAAAGTACGCTAACACCCATAAACTACCTATTAACCCCTAAACCGAGGCCCCCCCCCCACATCGCAAACACTTAAATACATTTTTTAACCCCTAATCTGCTGACCGGACATCGCCGACACTTCAATAAATATATTAACCCCTAAACCGCTGCACTCCTCCTCGCAAACACTAGTTCAATTTTATTAACCCCTAATCTGCCGTCCCTAACATCGCCGACACCTACCTAAATTTATTAACCCCTAATCTGCTGCCCCCAACGTCACCGCCACTATATTAAATGTATTAACCCCTAAACCTAAGTCTAACACTAACCCTAACACCCCCTAACTTAAATATAATTTAAATAAATCTAAATAAAATAACTACAATTAAATAAATGATTCCTATTTAAAACTAAATACTTACCTATAAAATAAACCCTAAGCTAGCTACAATATAACTAATAGTTACATTGTATCTATCTTAGGTTTTTTTTTTTTTTATTTTACAGGCAACTTTGTATTTATTTTAACTAGGTACAATAGTTATTAAATAGTTATTAACTATTTAATAACTACCTAGCTAAAATAAAGACAAAAGTACCTGTAAAATAAAACCTAACCTAAGTTACAATTGCACCTAACACTACACTATAATTAAAATAATTTCCTAAACTAAATGCAATTAATAACAATTTAAAAAAAATAAACTAAAGTACGAAAAAAAACAAACACTAAATTACAGAAAAAAATAAAATAATTACAAGAATTTTAAACTAATTACACCTAATCTAATCCCCCTAATAAAATAAAAAAGACCCCCCAAATAATAAAAATCCCTACCCTATACTTAATTACAAATAGCCCTTAAAAGGGCTTTTTGCGGGGCATTGCCCCAAAGTAATTAGCTCTGTTACCTGTAAAAAAAAAATACAATACCCCCCCCAACATTAAAACCCACCACCCACACACCCAACCCTACTCTAAAACCCACCCAATCCCCCCTTAATAAAACCTAACACTAACCCCTTGAAGATCACCCTAACTTGAGACGTCTTCACCCAGCCGGGCACAAGTGGTCCTCCAGAGGGTCCATAGTCTTCATCCGATCCGGGCAGAAGAGGACCTCCAGACGGGCAGAAGTCTTCATTAGGAAAAATGGAGAAACAATTTACCCAAAATTACTTCAATTCATTTACTGTGTTGTAATATATATTTTAGGATTCTCCTTTGAGACCTTGATTTAAAGTATTACTTAAATGAATGGGTCTTCATTTAGGAGCAGTGCGTAAGCATAAAATTAACAATTCTGAAGGAAGACTGAGGTCACAAGTGTGTGAACCGAGTCCAAAAAGGTATGCTTCTATGCACTATTAGGAAACATTAGATTATCTTATTAGATCACCACAGTAGACAAAAGAAATGTTAAAATTTAACTTTTATTATGTCAATCTAAAAAATGACAGCTAGATTTCACTGACATCTGCTGCCTTCGCTCAATGTTAAAAACACATCTCCTTAATGTTGAGTGTCACTTTTAGTTACATGGTGGTGTGGGGAGCAAACACTTTTGTGAAATTATAATTTTCTCAATGTTGCTAGAAAATTCTCATAGCCATCTTAATGGCTTGCTTGAAATAACAACTTTGTTTGATCTTTT
The DNA here is from genome assembly GCF_027579735.1 of Bombina bombina. NCBI lineage: Eukaryota > Metazoa > Chordata > Amphibia > Anura > Bombinatoridae > Bombina > Bombina bombina. The sequence continues at coordinate 120,861,865 of NC_069500.1, forward strand.
TGTGTCTATTTAGCAATTAAGTTTGCTTAACCCAGGTATTTGATATATTTCTGTTCTCAGGATGATATTCAGCTGAGAAATAATAAGTAAACACTGTGAGGGGTTATATCTTCAACTGGGGGTATAGATACTTAAATATGTATGTTGTTCACCTTGTGGAATTATAATTTTCACAATGTTGTTAGAAAATTCTCACAGCCTTCTTAATGGCTTGCTTGAAATAACAACTTTGTTTAGTCTTATTGTGTCTATTTAGCAATTAAATTTGCTTAACCCAGGTATTTGATATACCTCTATTCCCAGGATGATATCCAGCTAAGAAGTATTGAGTAGACACTGAGAGGGGTTATATCTTACACCGGGGGGTATAGATACTTAAGTATGTATGTTATACACCTTTATATTGAGTAAACACTAGTGAAACCATTGGTGTTGCCCAATTGAAATATTTGGACAGTATTTACCTTGTATTATCGAAGCTACCTTTTAAGTGCCATTTATTGTCAGTATCTATAGAATATCCATCTAGGCAGTATGTATGTCTTTGTTATTGACAGTACTACTTGAGAATTTTATCACGTGATGTTACCTATTAATGGCAATATCTTGGTTGAGTAACAGTATAAATAGACTGTTATCTATTATAACCAGTACTTCTTACGGTTTTGTTTGCTGGTAATACTTGATATATAGCGGTATCCCTATTACCTCTATATTACCTGAAACGTACTGGAAAGTACTTATAGTGTTAGTTTGCAAATAGTACTAATTGGTATCCGTTTAGATCTAAGTATACTCTAGTATTCTCTGTTTATAAACAGAGAGTGAGTTGCCTATTAATACCGTAGGATTTTGAAAGACGTTACCACACTGAGTTAAATCATTTGTAGTTACTTAGTTGAATATCGGGTGTCAAATATATAGCAATGTCCTTGTTACCTATTATTACCAGAAATCTACTAAAAAATACTTTTAGTGTTGATTTGCAAATAGTGCCAACTGTTACCCATTTTGATCTAAGTATACTGTGGTTTCCTCTGTTGATAAACAGTGGATGGATTACCTGTTAATACCGTAGGATTTTGAAAGACATTACCACACTGAGTGAAAACTTTTGTTTATACTACTTTGAGTACGGGTGTTTAAATATTTGCAGAAATGACCAATATTGCTGCTGCTATATTTATCATTGAGTTAGCTACTTGGCTTTGCAAGGTGTTAATTACGTAGTCCTTGTTACCTTTATATTACCGCTACTGTCTTGCTAATGTATATCACAATGGTTCCTATAGCTACTAAATAACACTGAATTGACACTTGCGATAGCTCGGAATATCATCCGTTACAAATTGCTGAACTGTATACCACCATTAACTATAACTACATAAATTTTCTATTTTAACATTATTTGGAGAGCAAGTTTAAAAATAGGGAACCCCTGACGCTGCGTTTCCCATACGCTTCCTCAGAGGGGGTTACGCGAGGCGGCAAACGAACAAGTTTAAATTGCCTGTCTAAACACACCCACTGTTTCAATTGGGTAGGAGTGTTTGTAGGATTATTGGATCAGCTGAGTGTCAGTCACGGCTTGTAATGCAGTACTATTGATATTATGCATTAGCCCTTCGGTATGTTACATGATACAGGAGTGTATAGTTATATATCGGATTGAATAGATGTACTTGTAATTAAAGTATACATCGGAATTCACCTTGATTTTATTGATAAATAACCTTTTATTTACACATATCATTCAGTTGCAGAATAATGAAAATATTGTCCTGCATTATGTTGCTATTATCTTATGGTATAGTAGCTACTAACTGCCTACTGAATCGCTATTGTTTGTAAGGGCTATGCCTTAACAGAATTTTCAAGAAGAAAGAAATACAAGAAAAAGAAACAAACAAGAAAACCACACATATTGACTATATTGTGTTAATTATAACATTATTACATGAATAACAAAATAAATTAATTTTATTAAGGACATTCATTCAATTTAAATTAGGCTGACTTAGTGTTCTAGTGCCTTAGTGTTAGTGTCACTTAAATATTAGAAGCAAAATCTGTGAAAAAGGGATTATGCTAGGATTGAATGTGCATTGTATAAGTGATGATATGTGCCTTTAGATATTGAAGGGTGAGGGGATAAAATGTGATAACCTTGTTAAGATATTCCTATTAATTTCACTAGTTGACAGTGCTATTATAAAAGTAAATTACTGTGTTGAGTGTCATTTTATTATACATCTAATAAAATAGTGTAAATAGAGTGATATCATTTTAAAACATGTCAGCAGTAGTAATCCTGTGCTAGGATATCCTATTGCTTGTGAAAGTGAAAATCTGTGTAATCATACTAGAATTGTGCTAAACTTGTAGAAAAATAAATAAATAAATAAATTAATAATTGTATATATATTTAAATATAAGTGATGTAAGTGATTGGTATATGTGGATTATAATCACCTTAATCTAGTGAACTGAAGCGAATTCTTAAATTGAAAACATCATTACTCTTTTAATCCTATTATTGGAATTTTTGAGAGTGAATAAAATCCTTATCAGAAAGATATTTGTATCTTTATTATAATGTAAAAATTGAATCTTATTGTATATCATTGTATGTTGTACTTCATAGTATACTTCTTGACCTTATGGTATTCTGTTGTTTTGTTATTTATTACTTTATAAGTATACATTATAATTGTTGTTATCATTCAATCCATATGGTTTTGTGCTTTGTCTTCATCTAGGTGGCATCTTCTATCTTCATCCATCCGGAGCGGGTCCATCTTCAAGCCAGCCGACGCGGAGCATCCTCTTCTCCCGACGAATGAAGGTTCCTTTAAATTACGTTATTCAAGATGGCGTCCCTTGAATTCCGATTGGCTGATAGGATTCTATCAGCCAATCGGAAATTAAGGTAGGAAAAATCCTATTGGCTGATGCAATCAGCCAATAGAATTGAGCTTGCATTCTATTGGCTGATTGGAACAGCCTATAGAATGCAAGCTCAATCCTATTGGCTGATTGGATCAGCAAATAAGATTGAACTTCAATTCTATTGGCCGATTGGATGAGCCAATAGGATTTTTCCTACCTTAATTCCGATTGGCTGATAGAATCCTATCAGCCAATCGGAATTCAAGGGTCGCCGGAAGAAGAGGATGCTCCGCATCGGCTGGCTTGAAGATGGACCCGCTCCGCTCCGGATGGATGAAGATAGAAGATGCCGCCTGGATGAAGACTTCTGCCCGTCTCGAGGTCCTCTTCTGCCCGGATCGGATGAAGACTTCGGACCCTCTGGAGGACCACTTGTGCCCGGCTGGGTGAAGACGTCTCAAGGCAGGGAGATCTTCAAGGGGTTAGTGTTAGGTTTTATTAAGGGGGGATTGGGTGGGTTTTAGAGTAGGGTTGGGTGTGTGGGTGGTGGGTTTTAATGTTGGGGGGGTATTGTACTTTTCTTTTCAGGTAATAGAGCTGATTACTTTGGGGCAATGCCCCGCAAAAAGCCCTTTTAAGGGCTATTTGTAATTTAGTATAGGGTAGGGATTTTTATTATTTTGGGGGCTTTTTTTCTGTAATTTAGTGTTTTTTTTCCCTGTACTTTATTTAATTGTAGTTAATTGTAGTTAGTTTAGGTAATTAATTTAATTATAGTGTAGTGTTAGGTGTAATTGTAACTTAGGTTAGGATTTATTTTACAGATACTTTTGTCTTTATTTTAGCTAGGTAGTTATTAAATAGTTAATAACTATTTAATAACTATTGTACCTAGTTAAAATAAATACAAACTTGCCTGTAAAATAAATATAAACCCTAAGCTAGCTACAATGTAACTATTAGTTATATTGTAGCTATCTTAGGGTTTATTTTATAGGTAAGTATTTAGTTTTAAATAGGAATAATTTATTTAATTGTAGTAATTTTATTTTGTTTTATTTAAATTATATTTAAGTTAGGGGGGGTTAGGGTTAGACTTAGGTTTAGGGGTAAATAACTTTATTATAGTGGCGGTGACGTTGGCGGCGGCAGATTAGGGGTCAATACATTTAATATAGTTGCGGTGACATTGGGGGCGGCAGATTAGGGGTTAATAAATAGTATGTAGGTGTCGGCAATGTTGGGGCAGCAGATTAGGGGTTCATAAGTATAATGTAGGTGGCGGCGGTCTCCGGAGCGGCAGATTAGGGGTTAATAATATAATGCAGGTGTCGGCGATGTCGGCAGATTAGGGGTTAATAAATGTAAGATTAGGGGTGTTTAGACTCGGGGTTCATGTTAGGGTGTTAGGTGTAGACATAAATGTATTTTCCCCATAGGAATCAATGGGGCTGCGTTAGGAGCTTTACGCTGCTTTTTTGCAGTTGTTAGGTTTTTTTCCAGCCGATTCTGCTCCATTGATTCCTATGGGGAAATCGTGCATGAGCACGTTTTAGCAGCTCACCGCTACCGTAAGCAACGCTGGTATTGAGGTGAGATGTGGAGCTAAATTTTTCTCTACGCTCACTTTTTTTGTGGCTAACGCCGGGTTTAAAAAAACCTGTAGTACCAGCGTTGTCTTAAGTGAGCGGTGAGAAAAAAATATTTGTTAGCACCGCAAGCCTTACCGACAAAAACTCGTAATCTAGCAGATTGTGTCCATGGAAGCAAGGGATTCTGGTCATTGAAATGCTGCTGATTATAATAATGAGCTGTACAGTGCCTCACCTTTTTACAACTAGAATCTGTTTTAAACATGGACTTCCTCATGCTAATGTAATGGTGCTGTAGGCTTCTTTAGACTATATTTCTGTATGGCTGTAAAATCACTTTTAATGTTGGAGAATCAGGAGACTATAGTATAGAAACCATCCAGGGCTTTCAGCTAAAAGATAAGGTGACATTACAAGGAGTAAGAGACAACTAAGGGAAGTTGTCAAAAATATGGTTTTTGAGAATGTTCCATTTCTACAATTAATACCTTAAAGTTTAAATATTTGCTATTGTTTATATACAGGGAGTGCAGAATTATTAGGCAAATGAGTATTTTGACCACATCATCCTCTTTATGCATGTTGTCTTACTCCAAGCTGTATAGGCTCGAAAGCCTACTACCAATTAAGCATATTAGGTGATGTGCATCTCTGTAATGAGAAGGGGTGTGGTCTAATGACATCAACACCCTATATCAGGTGTGCATAATTATTAGGCAACTTCCTTTCCTTTGGCAAAATGGGTCAAAAGAAGGACTTGACAGTCTCAGAAAAGTAAAAAATAGTGAGATATCTTGCAGAGGGATGCAGCACTCTTAAAATTGCAAAGCTTCTGAAGCGTGATCATCGAACAATCAAGCGTTTCATTCAAAATAGTCAACAGGGTCGCAAGAAGCGTGTGGAAAAACCAAGGCGCAAAATAACTGCCCATGAACTGAGAAAAGTATATACCCATTTCAATTATTTATTTTTACCATTGAAACCAATATAACATCTCAACATTCACAAATATACATTTCTGACATTCAAAAACAAAACAAAAACAAATCAGTGACCAATATAGCCACCTTTCTTTGCAAGGACACTCAAAAGCCTGCCATCCGTGGATTCTGTCAGTGTTTTGATCTGTTCACCATCAACATTGCGTGCAGCAGCAACCACAGCCTCCCAGACACTGTTCAGAGAGGTGTACTGTTTTCCCTCCTTGTAAATCTCACATTTGATGATGGGCCACAGGTTCTCAATGGGGTTCAGATCAGGTGAACAAGGAGGCCATGTCATTAGATTTTCTTCTTTTATACCCTTTCTTGCCAGCCACGCTGTGGAGTACTTGGACGCGTGTGATGGAGCATTGTCCTGCATGAAAATCATGTTTTTCTTGAAGGATGCAGACTTCTTCCTGTACCACTGCTTGAAGAAGGTGTCTTCCAGAAACTGGCAGTAGGACTGGGAGTTGAGCTTGACTCCATCCTCAACCCGAAAAGGCCCCACAAGCTCATCTTTGATGATACCAGCCCAAACCAGTACTCCACCTCCACCTTGCTGGCGTCTGAGTCGGACTGGAGCTCTCTGCCCTTTACCAATCCAGCCACGGGCCCATCCATCTGGCCCATCAAGACTCACTCTCATTTCATCAGTCCATAAAACCTTAGAAAAATCAGTCTTGAGATATTTCTTGGCCCAGTCTTGACGTTTCAGCTTGTGTGTCTTGTTCAGTGGTGGTCGTCTTTCAGCCTTTCTTACCTTGGCCATGTCTCTGAGTATTGCACACCTTGTGCTTTTGGGCACTCCAGTGATGTTGCAGCTCTGATATATGGCCAAACTGGTGGCAAGTGGCATCTTGGCAGCTGCACGCTTGACTTTTCTCAGTTCATGGGCAGTTATTTTGCGCCTTGGTTTTTCCACACGCTTCTTGCGACCCTGTTGACTATTTTGAATGAAACACTTGATTGTTCGATGATCACGCTTCAGAAGCTTTGCAATTTTAAGAGTGCTGCATCCCTCTGCAATATATCTCACTATTTTTGACTTTTCTGAGACTGTCAAGTCCTTCTTTTGACCCATTTTGCCAAAGGAAAGGAAGTTGCCTAATAATTATGCACACCTGATATAGGGTGTTGATGTCATTAGACCACACCCCTTCTCATTACAGAGATGCACATCACCTAATATGCTTAATTGGTAGTAGGCTTTCGAGCCTATACAGCTTGGAGTAAGACAACATGCATAAAGAGGATGATGTGGTCAAAATACTCATTTGCCTAATAATTCTGCACTCCCTGTATTTGTTTTTTGTTAAGTTGCCTAATAATTATGCACAGTAATAGTCACCTGCACACACAGATATCCCCCTAAAATAGCTAAAACTAAAAACAAACTAAAAACTACTTCCAAAAATATTCAGCTTTGATATTAATGAGTTTTTTGGGTTCATTGAGAACATGGTTGTTGTTCAATAATAAAATTAATCCTCAAAAATACAACTTGCCTAATAATTCTGCACTCCCTGTATAGTAAGAACACACTTCTGTAACTGACAGGCAATTCTATTTTATTTCCTGTGTTTCAGGTTGATCTCCAACTCTATATTATGTCATTTCTATCACCAAAAGATCTATGCCAGCTTGGAATGACAAGCCATCATTGGTATCTAATGGTCCAAGACCGTCTGCTCTGGAGATATTTTTTGTTACGAGATCTTCCTACTTGGTCTTCTGTTGAGTGGCAAAATGTAACAGATTTTGGCATCCTGAACACATCCCTATGTGACTCGGCAGAGGAGAACACCCATGATTACATGTCTTTGTATGTGACGGTGAAGACAGTCATAATTTTCTTTAAGCATTTAGTGTTATTTGTGAAAAAAATATTTATAGTAGCCACTTCCAGCACATAACATTTTCAAACTAATAATTTCATTAAGCTTAGAATGAATGCCTCATCTCACAACACCTGTTTAAAAAGGGCTGGGCTCTCTCTCACCACCACCGTGAAGCTCATTTCTTCTGATGCCTCTGGTTTACATATCTTTTTTTGTAGCCAGTACTCCACATATCAAGCACTGTGCAACTTGTATCAGGGTCAAGTTTCTGAAGTCTACTAAATGCACCCCAGCCTTGGAAAACTTCAGTTTTCAGATTTAAAATATAGGAGAAGCAGGCATACTGTTTATGAAATGACTCTAAACAGCATACTGACACAGTCTTACTCTCTCTTCACTTTTGCAAAAACATACTAATTCACCTGCTCAAAAGGTGTAAAGCCCATTTTTATATGTCTGTTGTTTTCATTTTTTTGGAGTATTCCTCTGGACAGGTTATTAGAGGAAATGTATTTATTTATTTTCCTTTCATAAGGTGGCGAGTGTCTATAAGCAGTAACATATGGGATTAAACTCCACTCCACTAGGAGGCAGGCAAAATTACCCCACACACCAAAAGCTTTTAATTTCACCACTTCCTTGTTCCCCTCAGTCTTAAAGTTATTGTAGGAGGGGCTCTATGCTAGGATTATTTTTTAAATGTAAAGGCAGGGATGGGGCAGCTACACTAAGGAAAAGGGGGTGTGGGGGACCCTATAAAATAAAGATCGCGGGTGGGGGGACACTACGCTATGGAACAGTTAAAAATATATATATATAAAAAAAGTTTCAGGTACTGACAGATAGCTGCCAGTACCTAAGATGGCGGCAATAGTTAGGGCAGAGGAGGTTTAGATAGTTGTTGTTTTGTTTTTTTAGGGGGGATCTGAGATGTTTGAGGGTTAGGGCAATCCTACACTTAGGAAACAAATTAAAAAATGTATAATTAAAAAAAAATGTTTTTTTTTTTTTTTTGGCAGACTGTCTGCCACTATTTAAGATGGGGGTAAGGGAGGGAATATAGCTGTTAGGGAGGGATCAGGGGGTGGGGAGTGTCAGGTAAGCTACGTGATTAACCCCTTCACTGCAGGGAATTATAGAAGTGTGGTGCGCAGCTGCAATTAGCAGCCTTCTAATTACCAAAAAGCAATGGCAAAGCCATATATGTCTGCTATTTCTGAACAAAGGGCATCTCAAAGAAACTTTTACAAACATTTGTGCCATGATTGCACAAGCAGTATGTAAATAATATCTGTAGGAAACCCAAAGTTTGTGAAAAAGTACCAATTTTGTTTTATTTTATGGCATTTGGCAGTGAAATGGTGGCATGAAATATTCCAAAATGGGCGTAGATCAATACCTTGGGTTGTCTACTAAAAAAAAATATATATATATATATATATTTGATAGGTAAATAAAAAGAAAAACAAGGCTCTATTTCTGTTTAAATCGAGTGATAGCAAAAATTCGAAAAATGCTCTGGTATTTTGGGCAAGTTTTTGTCTGGATGTCCCGGTAGTGAAAGGGTTAATTCATTAAACTTTACAAACATGCTTCTTTTTTAAAATACTTACCATTTTGTTACGGTAAACAGACCACTGATCCTCCGCCCGCATCTCCGACTGTATTTACCATATCGATGACGAATCCAGCTTCCTCTAATCGTTGTGTGCCCCAGGAGCTGGACACAAAAAGGGGAACGCAACGATTGGAGGAAGCTGGCTTCGTCATCCATCTGCTCAATACGGTTGGAGATGTGGGCAGAGGATCGGCGATCTGTTTACCGTAACAAAATGGTAAGTATTTTTAAAAAGAAGTGTGTTTCTACAGCTGGGTAAGTCAGTAGATTGGCTGGCTGTTTTTCAGGTAAGATTTTTTTTTACTTTATTTTAACACTCGCACAGCCCACAGGTTTCTTAGCAGGTACAATCATTATTGTCTTTTTTTTCATTTAAACCAGCTTCCAGTGTAGTTGGAGTGACCGACACAGTCCCATTTTGGTGTGGTTCTTAATCAAAGTGGTTACTGAGAAATTTCTCTGGATTAATCTCAGGACCACCTGACACTATTTGAATCAGCAATTGCACACAAAAAAACAACATGGTGCGTTTCTGTACTTTGGTGGTTAGCACGCCTGGCTTGTAAGCTGAAGGTTGTAAGTTTGAATCCACCCCCAGGCTATGTATTTTTAAGGAACTAAGCGTTGGCTGTCCTTGCAAGAAGACCCTTGCAGTTAAAATCTTGGTCTATGGACAGGGTTTCCTAGGAGTGAAATCCCACACTTCTTTTTCAAGGAATTATTCTTTTCTTCCTGGTTTAGATGCAATTTTTTATACAGTCTGTATAGTATAGACCAGCTTCTTTCAGGTACTCCTGTAAACCTAGCAATTTTTTATAAAGCTTAAACAGTCTGATAAGTCTGCATACTCTTTGCAGCAGACAGGTGTGCCCTGATCCAGACTTAAAGGGACAGTCTACACCAATTTTTTTTATTGTTTAAAAAGATAGATAATCCCTTGATCACCCATTCCCCAGTTTTGTATAACCAACACTGTTATATTAATACACTTTTTACTTCTGTAATTACCTTGTATCTAAGCCTCAGCAGACTGCCCCCTTATTTCAGTTCTTTTGACAGACTTGCATTTTTGCCAATCAGTACTGACTCATAAATAACTCCATGGGAGTGAGCACAATGTTACCTATATGACACACAGAAAATAATTTCAGTTTGTTGATAAATTACCTGACTACTAATCAGGAGATAGTTGTCCTTTCCTTGTGTCCTACCTTAAAAGATTGTTACAGGGAGTCTTTTTTGCTCAATCAGGACAGGGTTAGCATGTTAGTTTTTTCTTCAGACTATTACACATTTTAGCCCATCTTCTGCCTTGTTTGTTCTCTTTTCAAGTAAACATGAAGGTCTGCAGGCGACTGCAGTTACCTTAGCAGTTGTTGGTTAACACAATTAAATTGTAGAGTTTACAAGGAAGAAGAACATTTCTTCTTTGCTTGGCTATGCATTGGACTGAGGGGAACAGGGAAGTGGGAGGGTAATTTTGCCTGCCTCCTAGTTGAGTTTTATCCCATATGTTATGTCTAGTGAACTCTCACCACAATGAAATAAATTAACTTGTCATGTAAGCATAAATTTAGTTTTTTTAAACATTGAGCACACTGCATTTTTTTTAACAATCCACAATATATTGCTTTGAGAGCTTACATTAATATTTAATGTGTACTATAAAACTTGTTTCGAGTCTTCAGTGAATGCTTAAAGGGATACTAAACCCAAATGTTTTCTTCATGATTCAGATAGAGCATGCAATTTTAAGCAACTTGCCAATTTACTCCTACTATTTTTCTTTATCTTGCTATCTTTATTTAAAAAGCAGGAATTTAAGGCTTAGGAGCCCGCCCATTTTAGGTTAAGCACCCTGGATAGCGCTTGCTTATTCGTGGCTACATTTAGCAAACCAATAAGCAACATAACCCAGGTTCTGAACCAAAAATGGGCTGGCTCTTAAGCTTTACATTCCTGCTTTTTCCAATAAAGATACCAAGAGAATGAAGAAATATTGATAATAGGAGTAAATTAGAAAGTTGCTTAAAATTGCATGCTCTATCTGAATAATGAAAGAAACAAGTTGGGCTCAGTATCCCTTTAAGTTAATTTACAGACTTAAGACTTTTAAGTAATTAGCAAACATTTATCTGTAAGGTCGAAACCACTTCCGTAGAAAATGTTGGTGATTCAGAATTCAAAAACAAAACAAGGAGAGAGGCGCCGAATGTGTGAATTGATAACCAGCAAGAGGAGAGTATAGACAAGTACAGGGTACTCACATTCTGTAGCGGCACTCCAGTGTGCCAATAGGGACAGGCTGGTTTTCACAGCAGACCAACTAGCTGTACAAGGCAGAATCAGGAATCCCTGGAGGAGCGAGGTCCACAGGTAGTGTAGAATAATGCACTCAGCAATGAGGTGTGTAATTAAAAAAGATTTAATACACAATAAAAACAATTTAAAAACAACAGTTTATGCTGTGTTGTGCACAAACATATGCAACGCGTTTCACGGTCTACACCGTTTCATCAGGCATCTAAATTTAAAAAAAAAAATCATTTTTTAATAAAAAAAAATCATATCTGCCAAAAGGGCACCTACCATTTGTTTATTGAGGAGGAAACATTTCTGCATGGTTTTAAATAAAGAATTTCTATAGCATTGTCAAATAATCAAAAATACACTGCTGAATATTGGTAAAGAATTTGTTTTTATGGACCCCTGGCCCCACCACACAACTACTACACTGAAGTTACAAACTGAAATTGCACAAATAAATAAAAAACATTTACAAAGTAAGTCCTACCTACTCTGCAAATAAAAGTGATCTTCCGCCTGACTATGGCACACACTGTACAAACTGAAGTGCCAAGTCTGTCTCACACTGTGCATAGTGGTTTAATGCACACTCAGAAATCCTCTTAAATGCTAATGCGCTTTACTCCTTGCAATGACATTTCCCACGCGTTTAAAAGCAAATATTTTTTTTTTCTAAATAATAGTTGTGCTTGCCTCATGGGGCCCAGTAGGCCCTGACAGGAGTCACCCTATTAACCCCCTGATGGCGGCCTTGCAGCTCATTCTTTCATTAGCTCCTTCTGTAGGAGCAGATTTTTTCAGCCCACAGAGGCCTTGCCGGGGAGATGCAGCCATACTCTTTAGACAGAAGTTTTAAACTCCTTTTCCTTCTAAATATGAGGAGAGTCCATGGCATCATTCCTTACTGTTGGGAAATACTGAACCTGGCCACTAGGAGGAGGCAAAGACACCCCAGCCAAAGGCTTAAATACTCCCCCTACTTCCCTCATATCCCAGTCATTCTTTGCCTTTCGTCACAGGAGGTTAGCAGAGAAGTGTCAGAAGATTTGAAGTAGTTCCATATGAAGGATATCTACCCTTTCGAAACGGGACTGGAGTTTTAAGTAGTGTTGCCAGCCTCTCAGTGAGAGCATTGACGAATGGAGATGCAGGGAGAGTCTTTCTGCGAGCCCATCCAGACTCGTATTAACAGCTCCTAAGCAATCAGTGTTGACGAGTTTCACTGCCTGCTTCCATCACTCAAGTCCATGTCAGGAGCGATGCTACAAGACTGTCAAACTTCAGAGGCTGTGTTTCTGGTCCCCGGCATAGATTCCGGTAAGATTGTTTTATTTTTTTATACACATATGATAACGCAAGAAGATAGGGTCACAGTGTGGCTCCTTTTATTTTTATGGAATCAAGTGTTAATATCTCCAGAGGGGGATTATTGAACAGGGGGGATTAATCACATAATTTTATTTCATTATGATTGTGCTGCGACATGTGTGAGATGAGGCTCAGGCAGCTGTTGGAATGTACAGGTTTCCCTTTCGTTTTTGGAAGCTGCGTAGCCTGAATGGCTTGGCAAGCTTTTTTCCTTATAGCAGGGGCGGTCCTGCATTGCGCAACATGTGACCGGGTGTGGTTACACTGATTTCCCCTTTCCTGACCGTGCGGTTTAACGGAGAAGAAGCGGTTTCTCTGTTTGGCCTGGGTCATACGAGGTGGTGAGTGCCCCAGCCTTTGTGGGTATATAGGTGCTGTTTTTTGTTTTTTTTATAATGTTCTTTTTATTTGAAAAGATTTTCCAATATTACAAAACTGAGGAGTATTGGTACAAGGTTTGTGCAATTGTAACATACAATAGGTAGATTTCAGGCATAGTCTCTTCAAAGTCCTTGAGCAGCCTTTAGTGGAATACATTCTTCACATGGGGCTAAGTCTTTCTTAGGTCCGTGAATAACAAATGTGATATATAGAAGAGTGAAGGACACATGCCTTTTTTATCATATAAGTAAGGTTGCAAGGTTGATACACATAAACATTAATACTCGCCCAAATCGTACCAAGGGCTAGAAACACTTGAAGTCAATAGTCCAAAAATGTCATGTTAACATTAAACAGGAAAACAAACCTAAACAAGGAAAACAATAAGAGAAACATAACTGAAAGAAAAATATGCTTATATACTGTAGTACTCAATTTATCAGATTAGTTTTAGGAATTATTGCAACTTGTATGATTTTCGTTATTTGATTTAGCCTCCCCATAGAGAAAGGAATCCCAAAGAAATTGGATGTCATGATAGTTGGCCTAGTTTGAGGTAGTAAAACCTTTCTAACATAAAATTTTTGTTTACTAGGTTTTTCCATTCTGAGATAGAGGGACTTTGCAAGGATTTCCAGAGTTTGGGGATACGTTGGTTGGCTGCATTGAGAAGAATTTAGAATAGGTGCTTTCTTATTTTACAGGTGATATTATTGGGTAGACAATAGATGGGGAATGAGCTAATGGTGGGTTACTATTAACAATGTCAAGTGAGAAATAATCTCTGAGAAGGTAATTAACACTTCTTAACGCTGGCAGAGCATGTAGGTGATTATAGTCTCAAGTGAGGTGACCCGTAAGGCCGTGCAAATAATGATGGGTGAGTTGTGAGCCCAGTGTTTTAATAATGTGTTTTAATAATGCGGTTAAATATATCCGGCCAGAAAGGTTTTATGTAAGCACACTCCCACCAGATGGGGGAAATGTGATCTTCCTGCTGGCATCCTCTCCAGCATGAACTTGAAGTGTTTTTGTAGATATGTTTTAATTTGGCTGGTGTTAGATACCACCTCAGCATAATTTTTATATTGGTTTAATTTTATAAAGGTTGGAGACAACTTTAGTAGTATTCTCCTTAGTGATGCATAACTGTTCAAACGTTGTTAGAGGTCTCAAAAGTTCTTTTTTATGTCTCTGAGTAATTATGTAGTGTCTGATTTGATGGTCTGAACCAGGAGGAAAGGAAAGGGTGCTTATAGGAGTCAAGCATTTAGGTTTAATGTTACTACCTTCTGTTAGTAGATGTATTGGAAGCGAGTCCATAAGCTCTTGGGAATTTGTATCGTCTAAATGTAGGCCCGGTGTAAATTCTGGGCTAAATAGGATTTGGTAAGAGGGGAGTATTTAGTGGAAATTTTATTATATGACTTACGGATTAATCTTCAGTCTGACCACATTTCGTTGGTTATAGCGGAAGAGGAGACAAAGTGGCTATTAAGAAACGTCGGGTTCCAGCTTAATCTACTTACATTTTTGGAGAATGATAAATCGGTTTGAATCCATCTTTTTGAATTTGGCCCTTCAGATTTGCACCAGTCCGATATTCTCTGTAAAGATATTGCCAATTTGTAGGAGCAAAGATGCAGAACTCCTAAACCTCCCTCTTTAGGGAGTTTGTAAAGAGTGTTTTTAGTAATGCATGGGGGTCTTCGCCGCCTGATATAACCATTTATGATTTTTTGTAGTATTTCTAGTTCTCTAAGGATGCCCAGAATTAAGACCGTTTGAAGAACATAAAGGGCTTTTGGTAATAGAATCATTTTTGCCGCATGGATCCTGCCTAGCCAGGAGATATTTTTTGGCAACCAGGAAGAAGAGGTGAAGGTCTGGAATTCTGTAATTTGGTTTCCATAATTATATTTGGAAAGGTCACCTTTGTCTGGAGTTAGAAATATGCCAAGGTATTTTAGATATTTAGTTTGAGGTCTGAGGGTGCAATTTGTTTTTAATGTGTAATGCATGGGGGTCTTTGCCGCCAGATATAACCATTTATGATTTTTTGTAGTATGTTTAGGTCTCTAAGGATGCCCAGAATTGGGACCGTTTGAAGAACATAAAGGGCTTTTGGTAATAGAATCATTTTTGCCGCATGGATCCTTCCTAGCCAGGAGATATTTTTTGAAAACCAGGAAGAAGAGGTGAAGGTCTGTAATTCTGTAATTAGGTTTCCATAATTATATTTGTGAAGGTCACCTTTGTCTGGAGTTAGAACTATGCCAAGGTATTTTAGATATTTAGTTTGAGATCTGAGGGTGCAATTTGATTTTAATGTGTCAAGGGTGGATTGAGTTAAGTTAATGGGGAGATATTCAGATTTAGTCATGTTTACCGAAAAAATTGGATATGCATCCATAACCTGAGAGTATAGAGAGGGCTACCTGAAGGGAATCAAGTGGATTAGTCATTGTTAGTAGCAAGTCATCTGTGAAAATAGCCAATTTATGTGTTTGGTTGCCAATATCTATCCCCGGAACGTGTTGATTCATCCTGATTTCTTTTACAAGATATGACGAGTCCACGGATTCCATCCTTACTTATGGGATTACGCCTCCTGGTCAGCAGGAAGTGGCAAAGAGCACCACAGCAGAGCTGTATATTTAGCTCCTCCCTTCCCTCCCACTCCAGTCATTCTCTTTGCCTGTGTTAGTGATAGGAAGAGGTAAAGTGAGGTGTTAGTTTAGATTCTTCGATCAAGAAGTTTTTTATTTTAAAATTGTGCCAGTGAATACTATTTCTCTTGTTAAGTGTGTTCAGTCCACGGGTCATCCATTACTTATGGGATATATTCTCCTTCCCAACAGGAAGTTGCAAGAGGATCACCCAAGCAGAGCTGCTATATAGCTCCACCCCTCACATGTCATACCCAGTCATTCTCTTGCAAGTCTCAACAAAGGAGGTTGTGAGAGGAGATAGGAGTAACATTCTTCAATCAAAAGTTTATTATTTTAAAATATCACCGGAGTGTGCTGTTTGTTCTCTCAGGCAGTATTTAGAAGAAGAATCTGCCTGCATTTTTTCTATGATCTTAGCAGACGTAACTAAGATCCACTGGCTGTTCTCGCACATTCTGAGGAGTGGGGTATCTTCGGAGAAGGGAATAACATGCGGGGTCCCCCGCAAATGATGTATG
This sequence comes from Bombina bombina, assembly GCF_027579735.1. Taxonomy (NCBI): domain Eukaryota; kingdom Metazoa; phylum Chordata; class Amphibia; order Anura; family Bombinatoridae; genus Bombina; species Bombina bombina. The sequence continues at coordinate 120,878,031 of NC_069500.1, forward strand.
TGCAGTAAAATATTTTCTAGGAATGGAATTGACTATGAAAACACTGCTGTTACCCATATGACGTAAGTACAGCCTTTAATGCAGTAGTAGCGACTGGTATCAGGCTGATAAATGTATGCGCAGTTGAGTTATTTTCTAGGGACTAGAATTTAACTTTAAATATTGTTAGTACTGAAATAAATGTATGAGCCTTAACTGCAGTAGAAGCGACTGGTAGCAGGCTTAGTGATAACTTTGCATAACACTGGAAAGTTGTTTTTTAAAAAACGTTTACTGGCATGTTATTCGTTTTGTGAGGTACTTTGGTGATAAATCTTTTTGGGCATGATTTTTTTCCACATGGCTAACGTATATTTCTGCATAGACACCGTTATATCAGGTCTCCCACTGTTGTGATATGAGTGGGAGGGACCTTTTTTTAGCACATTGTTGCGCAGTTAAAATTCTAGCACAGTCTTCCTGCTTCTTCCTCTTTGATCCAGGACGTCTCCAGAGAGCTCAGGGGTCTTCAAAATTCATTTTTGAGGGAGGAAATCAGTCACAGCAGACCTGTGACAGTGTGTTTGACTGTGAGAAAAGCGTTAAATCTTAAATTGATTATCCGTTTTGGGTATTGAGGGGTTAATCATCCTTTTGCTAATGGGTGCAATCCTCTGCTAATTTCATACATTTACTGTTTAAAATTGGTTGCTATAACTGTATTAGTTCGTTGTTATTTCAACTGTGACAGTTTTTTTGTGTTTTTAAAAGCGCTGCAGCGTTTTTTATATTGCTTGTAAACTTATTGAAAGAAATTTCCAAGCTTGATAGCTTCATTGCTAGTCTGTTTAAACATGTCTGACACAGATGAATCTGCTTGCTCATTATGTTTAAAGGCCAATGTGGAGCCCAATAGAAATATGTGTACCAATTGTATTGATGTTACTTTAAATAAAAGTCTGTCTTTACCGGTAAAGAAATTATCACCAGACAACGAGGGGGAAGTTATGCCGCCTAACTCTCCTCACGTGTCAGTACCTTTGCCTCCCGCTCAGGAGGTGCGTGAGATTGTGGCGCCAAGCACATCAAGGCACTTACAAATCACTTTACAAGATATGGCTAATGTTATGAAAGAAGTATTATCTAATTTGCCTGAGTTAAGAGGCAAGCGCGATAGCTCTGGGTTAAGGACAGAGCACGCTGATGATATGAGGGCCATGTCTGACACTGCGTCACAATTTGCAGAACATGAGGACGGAGAGCTTCATTCTGTGGGTGACGGATCTGATCCAGGGAGACCGGATTCAGACATTTCAAATTTTAAATTTAAGCTTGAGAACCTTCGTGTATTACTAGGGGAGGTATTAGCGGCTCTGAATGATTGCGACACGGTTGCAATCCCAGAGAAATTATGTAGGCTGGATAAATACTATGCGGTACCGGTGTGTACTGACATTTTTCCTATACCTAAAAGGCTTACAGAGATTATTAACAAGGAGTGGGATAAACCCAGTGTGCCTTTTTCCCCTCCTCCGATATTTAGAAAAATGTTCCCAATAGACGCCACCACACGAGACTTATGGCAGACGGTCCCTAAGGTGGAGGGAGCAGTTTTTACTTTAGCCAAGCGTACCACTATTCCGGTGGAGGATAGTTGTGCTTTCTCAGATCCAATGGATAAAAAATTAGAAGGTTACCTTAAGAAAATGTTTGTTCAACAAGGTTTTATATTACAGCCCCTTGCATGCATTGCGCCCGTCACTGCTGCAGCGGCTTTCTGGTTTGAGTCTCTGGAAGAGGCTATTCACACAGCACCATTGGATGAGACTTTGAACAAGCTTAAAGCCCTTAAGCTAGCTAATGCATTTGTTTCGGATGCCGTTGTGCATTTAACCAAACTAACGGCTAAGAACTCCGGATTCGCCATTCAGGCGCGCAGAGCGCTATGGCTTAAATCCTGGTCAGCAGATGTAACCTCTAAATCTAAATTGCTTAATATTCCTTTCAAAGGGCAAACCTTATTCGGGCCCGGCTTGAAGGAGATTATTGCTGACATTACTGGAGGTAAGGGTCACACCCTTCCTCAGGACAGGGCCAAATCAAAGGCCAAACAGTCTAGTTTTCGTGCCTTTCGTAATTTCAAGGCAGGAGCAGCATCAACTTCCTTCGCTCCAAAACAGGAAGGAACTGCTGCTCGTTACAGACAGGGTTGGAAAAGCAACCAGTCCTGGAACAAGGGCAAGCAGGCCAGAAAGCCTACTTCTGCCCCTAAGACAGCATGAAGAGAGGGCCCCCTATCCGGAAACGGATCTAGTGGGGAGCAGACTTTCTCTCTTCGCCCAGGCTTGGGCAAGAGATGTCCAGGATCCCTGGGCGTTGGAGATTATATCTCAGGGATACCTTCTGGACTTCAAAGCTTCTCCTCCACAAGGGAGATTTCATCTTTCAAGGTTATCAGCAAACCAAGTAAAGAAAGAGGCTTTTCTTCACTGTGTACAAGACCTCCTAGTAATGGGGGTGATCCACCCAGTTCCGCGGACGGAACAAGGGCAAGGATTTTACTCAAATCTGTTTGTGGTTCCCAAGAAAGAGGGAACCTTCAGACCAATCTTGGACCTAAAGATCTTAAACAAATTCCTAAGAGTTCCATCATTCAAAATGGAGACTATTCGAACCATCCTACCCATGATCCAAGAGTGTCAGTATATGACCACAGTGGACTTAAAGGATGCCTACCTTCACATACCGATTCACAAAGATCATTATCGGTACCTAAGGTTTGCCTTTCTAGACAGGCATTACCAGTTTGTAGCTCTTCCCTTCGGTTTAGCTACGGCCCCGAGAATTTTTACAAAGGTTCTGGGCTCGCTTCTGGCGGTACTAAGACCGCGAGGCATAGCGGTGGCTCCGTACTTAGACGACATTCTGATACAAGCGTCAAGTTTTCAAAATGCAAAGTCTCATACAGAGATAGTTCTAGCATTTCTGAGGTCGCATGGGTGGAAAGTGAACATGGAAAAGAGTTCTCTGTTACCACTCACAAGGGTTCCCTTTCTAGGGACTCTTATAGATTCTGTAGAGATGAAGATTTACTTGACGGAGTCCAGGTTATCAAAAATCCTAAATGCTTGCTGTGTCCTTCATTCCATTCCAAGCCCATCAGTAGCTCAGTGCATGGAAGTAATCGGCTTAATGGTCGCGGCAATGGACATAGTGCCATTTGCGCGCCTGCATCTCAGATCGCTGCAATTATGCATGCTGAGTCAGTGGAATGGGGATTACTCAGATCTGTCCCCTTTACTAAATCTGGACCAGGAGACCAGAGATTCTCTTCTCTGGTGGTTGTCTCGGATTCATCTGTCCAAGGGAATGACTTTTCACAGACCAGATTGGACGATTGTAACAACAGATGCCAGCCTTCTAGGCTGGGGCGCAGTCTGGAATTCCCTGAAGGCTCAGGGATCATGGACTCAGGAGGAGAAACTCCTTCCAATAAACATTCTGGAATTAAGAGCGATATTCAATGCTCTTCTAGCTTGGCCTCAGTTAGCAACACTGAGGTTCATCAGATTTCAGTCGGACAACATCACGACTGTGGCTTACATCAATCATCAAGGGGGAACCAGGAGTTCCCTAGCGATGTTAGAAGTCTCAAAGATAATTCGCTGGGCAGAGTCTCACTCTTGCCATCTGTCAGCGATCTACATCCCAGGCGTGGAGAACTGGGAGGCGGACTTTCTAAGCCACCAGACCTTTCACCCGGGGGAGTGGGAACTTCACCCGGAAGTATTTGCTCAACTGATTCTTCGTTGGGGCGAACCGGAACTGGATCTCATGGCTTCTCGCCAGAATGCCAAGCTTCCTTGTTACGGATCCAGGTCCAGGGACCCGGGAGCGGTGCTGGTAGATGCACTAGCAGCCCCTTGGATTTTCAACATGGCTTATGTGTTCCCACCGTTTCCGTTGCTGCCTCGTCTGATTGCCAGGATCAAACAGGAGAGAGCATCGGTGATTCTGATAGCGCCTGCGTGGCCACGCAGGACCTGGTATGCAGACCTAGTGGACATGTCGTCCTGTCCACCATGGTCTCTGCCTCTGAGGCAGGACCTTCTACTTCAGGGTCCTTTCAACCATCCAAGCCTAATTTCTCTGAGGCTGACTGCATGGAGATTGAACGCTTGATTCTCTCAAAGCGTGGTTTCTCGGAGTCGGTTATTGATACATTGATACAGGCTTGGAAACCGGTTACCATAAAAATTTAACATAAGATATGGCGTAAATATTTACATTGGCGTGAATCCAAGAGTTACTCATGGAGTAAGGTTAGGATTCCTAGGATATTGTCTTTTCTACAAGAGGGTTTAGAAAAGGGTTTATCCGCTAGTTCGTTAAAGGGACAGATTTCTTCTCTGTCTATTCTTTTACACAAACGTCTGGCAGAGAATCCAGACGTTCAGGCTTTTTGTCAGGCTTTGGCCAGGATTAAGCCTGTGTTTAAAACTGTTGCTCCTCCGTGGAGCTTAAACTTGGTTCTTAAAGTTCTTCAGGGTGTTCCGTTTGAACCCCTTCATTCCATTGATATTAAGCTTTTATCTTGGAAAGTTCTGTTTTTGATGGCTATTTCCTCGGCTCGAAGAGTCTCTGAGTTATCTGCCTTACATTGCGATTCTCCTTATCTGATTTTTCATTCAGACAAGGTAGTTTTGCGTACTAAACCTGGATTTTTACCTAAGGTTGTTTCTAATAGGAATATCAATCAGGAGATTGTTGTTCCATCATTATGTCCTAACCCTTCTTCAAAGAAGGAACGTCTTTTGCATAATCTGGACGTAGTCCGTGCCCTGAAGTTCTACTTACAGGCAACTAAGGATTTTCGGCAAACTTCTTCTCTGTTTGTCGTTTATTCTGGACAGAGGAGAGGTCAAAAGGCTTCGGCCACCTCTCTCTCTTTTTGGCTTCGTAGCATAATACGTTTAGCCTACGAGACTGCTGGACAGCAGCCCCCTGAAAGAATTACAGCTCATTCCACTAGAGCTGTGGCTTCCACCTGGGCCTTTAAGAATGAGGCCTCTGTTGAACAGATTTGCAAGGCTGCAACTTGGTCTTCACTTCATACCTTTTCAAAATTTTACAAATTTGACACTTTTGCTTCTTCGGAGGCTGTTTTTGGGAGAAAGGTTCTACAGGCAGTGGTTCCTTCTGTTTAAAGTTCCTGCCTTGTCCCTCCCATCATCCGTGTACTTTAGCTTTGGTATTGGTATCCCATAAGTAATGGATGACCCGTGGACTGAACACACTTAACAAGAGAAAACATAATTTATGCTTACCTGATAAATTTATTTCTGTTTTAGTGTGTTCAGTCCACGGCCCGCCCTGTCTTTTTTTGAGGCAGTTCTAAATTTTAATTAAAACTCCAGTCACCACTGCACCCTATAGTTTCTCCTTTCTCGTCTTGTTTCGGTCGAATGACTGGATATGACATGTGAGGGGTGGAGCTATATAGCAGCTCTGCTTGGGTGATCCTCTTGCAACTTCCTGTTGGGAAGGAGAATATATCCCATAAGTAATGGATGACCCGTGGACTGAACACACTACAAGAGAAATAAATTTATCAGGTAAGCATAAATTATGTTTTTCCTCAGGGAGAATTTGTCAGTCTATAACTTCCCAAGAGGAGTGGAGACATTTTATTTTTCTGCCCTGATGTTGATGATCTTAGCAAACCTCATCTAAGATCCATGCTGGTTCCCACAAAGCAGTTGAAGGTAGTGTAAAGAAACATCTTCAGTGTGGAGAACCGTTTCATGCTACAAGCAGCATTGAGGCATGTTCAGTCATTTGTTTCTGGGGAGTCTTGATGCATCAGAACAGGCCGACATTATTCCCTATCTGGAGAGGGGTAATCAGTATGCACTAGATGTATGGAAATGGTGTGCCTGGAATTCCCTTTATGTTGATTGCTAAATATGTCTAAGGACTTCATTTAGGTATATTCAGGGGGGGCTAAACGCTGGGAGTTGCGGTTGCTGGCTAAGGGCTGGCATTGTCATATAATTATAACTGTCCTGAGGAGTGCAGTTATTTTTTTCATGAAGTTACGCTTTGTAATTGAGCATCATGTTTGTTTTTGTGTATGTAAGAGGGGCACATTGCTTTTATATTTTATTTGGGAACCGACATGTTTGTTTCTTTCATGTAATTAGCAAGAGTCCATGAGCTAGTGACGTATGGGATATACATTCCTACCAGGAGGGGCAAAGTTTCCCAAACCTCAAAATGCCTATAAATACACCCCTCACCACACCCACAATTCAGTTTTTACAAACTTTGCCTCCCATGGAGGTGGTGAAGTAAATTTGTGCTAGATTCTACGTTGATATGCGCTTTGCAGCAGGTTGAAGCCCGGTTTTCCTCTGAGTGCAGTGAATGTCAGAGGGATGTGAAGAGAGTATTGCCTATTTGAATACAATGGTCTTCCTCTAGGGGATCTATTTAATAGGTTCTCTGTTATCGGTCGTAGAGATTTCTTCTCCTACCTCCCTTTTCAGATCGCCGATATACTCTTATATACCATTACCTCTACTGATTCTCGTTTCAGTACTGGTTTGGCTATCTACTATATGTAGATGAGTGTCCTGGGGTAAGTAAGTCTTATTTTTTGTGACACTCTAAGCTATGGTTGAGCACTTTATATGTAAAGTTCTAAATATATGTGTTTAAACTTATATTTGCCATGATTCAGGTTAATCAGTATTCCTTCATTCAGACTGTCAGTTTCATTATTTGGGATAATGCATATGAATATATATTTTTTTTCTTACCTTGAAAATTTTCAATTGACTATTTTTCCCTGCGGGCTGTTAGGCTCGCGGGGGCAGAAAATGCTTCATTTTATCTAACTTTTTTGGCGCAAAATGTGGTCATTTATGGCGCCGTAGTTGACGCCGGAAGTTGTTCGTAGTCACGTCATTTTTTTGACGCATGAGTATTCAGACGTTTTTTTTTGCGCAAAAAAATGTGGGCGTCGGTTTCGGCGTCAGAGGATGTGGCGTCATACTTGGCGCCAAAAGATATGAGCGTTGTACTTAGCGCCAATAATGTGGGCGTCTCACATTATTTAGGTCTCATATTTTTGCTGCTTCTGGTTGCTAGAGGCTTGTTTGTTTTGCATTTTTCTCCCATTCCTGAAACTGTCATTTAAGGAATTTGATAATTTTGCTTTATATGTTGTTGTTTTTTCTATTACATATTGCAAGATATTTCACATACTGTTCCTAAATCAGAAAATGCTAACGGATTCCTGTTGACTGCTATCAGTCCTACCAAAGCTAAATTAATTTATTTTAATCTGTTAAAATCTGACAGCGCTCAACCTTTTGTCTGTAGCTCCTAATATTGTGGGTACCAGCGCCCCCAAAAAGGTGAATGTAGTGCTAAAAATAAATACACAGAGCGCCTCCTAAAAGGCTAAGACACTAGTAGTGACAAGATTATTTAAATAAAAAATATATTGAAATTCTATAGGGGTATATAAAATATTTTATAAGCTACTTATAGCTAAAATATACAAACAAGATACAAAAGTGGATCCACTTAAAATTAACAATAAAATATGCATATATCTATATAAAAAACAATACAATTGATGTTAAAAACCACAACAATATACAATCTTAATCACAAAATAAATTACAATAAAACAGCTGTTGATGGTTGGATAAAAAATCTAAATATATAAAAACATCAATTTACTGAGTAGGTCTCCATAAATATGTAGGTCCCAAACTTTAAATTCTTTCCAGAGAGTGAATGTCCAATATGAAGATTCTATTTTAAACAGTTATCCTTATATATCCCTCGATAAACGGTGAAATGATGAAGCGTGTAAAAAAGAAAAACGTAGTGGTTTTCAAATCAAGTTTCAAAAATTATTGTGAATATCCAAAAAAATCCTGAAAAGATGATGTGATGAAGTGGGCGTGAATAATCAAAAATGTGTATACACAAAAATGAAAAAAGAAAAAGGAAAAAATGTGAAAAAATAATCCAAATGAATATTTAGGATGTGTTAAAGTGAATAACACACTTATAAAGTGACCCTTATGTGAATACAAGATGTGAAGAGATGCTCCTAAAAAGTTATTCCTGTGTGTAAACGATGAAAAAATACAGAAATGGATCCTATGTCTCAGGGATCAATTCATTCAAAGATATACCTGTAATAAGAGCATTGTATATTGTTGTGGTTTTTAACATCATCAATTGTATTGTTTTTTTATATAGATATATGCATATTTTATTGTTAATTTTAAGTGGATCCACTTTTGTATCTTGTTTGTATATTTTAGCTATAAGTAGCTTATAAAATATTTTATATACCCCTATAGAATTTCAATATATTTTTTGTTATTAGTGTCTTAGCCTTTTAGGAGGCGCTCTGTGTATTTATTTTTAGCACTTAATTTATTTTAATGTTATGAATGTTTATCTTTAGCTATGGTTTGTAATAAGTTATCATGATAAACTTTTACATGCAGAATCTATTAGTATTTATGCTTCATATATTGCTATTCTTTTTACATCTCATGTACAAGATATACTTAGAAATTTATAAGAATATTTTTCTGATTCTATGTTAAAGGCTTTGTCTGACATCCCGCCTTCTAATGAAATTTTTAGGTCTTTTTCAAACTTCTTTTTTAGTTGATTAAGTTTCAAAATGACCAACAACATACTGAATTATCCTTCTCTGATGGTGTTTTTTCTCATTCAGAATTTTCTTCATCAGATATTGACACTAACAAATCTACTGTTTTATTTTTATTAGAGTACATTTGTTCTTTGTTGAAAAGGTGTTGATTATTTTGGATATTGAGGTAACTAGTTCTTTTTCAAGACTAGCTAACATTTTATTTCTGCTTATTATTCTTCTGTGTTTTCAGAAGTTTTTTTTCCAGTTCCTGATACTAGGGAATGGAATAGGCTGAGAATGTTCTTTTATTCCTTCTTCAAGGTTTTTAAATTATATTCTTTGCCGGCAGTTAGTTTTCAGTTTTGAGGATTCCCCAAATTAATGGGGCTATCTCTACTCCTGCTAAATATGCTATTGTTTCTATAGCAAAATAGTATTTGTTTTTTTCCTTCAGATGGTTGTATCTTATTTAAGGAAAATTATTTATTTCAGGTACTTTTCTTGGACCTGTAATTTATTTGGATGATGTTGCATTTGCTTCATTTTTCTGTTTGGATACTTTAAGATCAAGCATCGGATTATGATTTATTTAGCATTGTTAAAGGGACAAATCTACTACTCATTTGAAGTTCAGACTAAGTGCTATTGCATTGTCTTGTTATCTTGCATTTGTTGATTATGCAAGTCCAGTGTGTTGATTGGTCCTTTAACTTGATTAACATGCTAATAATTTCATTTGTGTCTTCATTTTATTGAATGAGGTTTAATCTATGTCTTTAGCTGTTTTAGCTAGAAGAATTTTGTGATTTCTAAAAATCCATATTTCTTTTTTTCCAAGATAATCAATTATTTGGTTCATAATTGGATTCAATTCTTAACTGTTATTCTGGGCTTCAAGATTGAGTTCTAAGACTAAAACTTTAAGCTTATTTTAGTTTTGTTGTTCTTACTAAGGAACGAAATCCTAAATTCTTACCCAAGTAACATGTTTTTAATTGGAAGTTTTTTCAGTTCAAAGTCAGCTCCCTAAATTTGCATGTATGTGCCGTATTCCAGCTTGGCTGGTAAGGGGCAGGTTAAGACTTTTTTGAAATTTGTTTGGTTCTATTCGGTCCAAATTTCTTAGATTTTGGGTACAGAATAGGATTCAGAGTAAAACCTTCTGTGAGAAGTCTTTTTTTCTCTATTATATTCCAGCTATTCCAGTAAGGCTAACACTTTCCTTAAGTGTGTTTCAGACCTATATATTTTGGGTATTGGTGAAGCGCGGCTGGTCACCCATTGGGGTTCAAGCACTGTTCAGACCTGGAGTTTTCTGGGGTATTTATTCCAGTTCCAATTTTAGGAAATGGGTTTTGGGGTTTTATTCAAAACTAAACATTGTTCTAAAGATAGAAAATCTTTTTGAATTGTCAGATAAGTATACCATCTATTTTTTAGAATGGTGTTTATATGGTCTAGTTTGCCTTTTTTAGTCAATGATGCATTATTTGTTTACAATAGATACAATAGATGCATATCTTCTGTTTTCATTTCAGATTATTTTCTGAGATTCTCTTTTTCTCCAACATAGGTGTGTCCGGTCCACGGCGTCATCCTTACTTGTGGGATATTCTCTTCCCCAACAGGAAATGGCAAAGAGCCCAGCAAAGCTGGTCACATGATCCCTCCTAGGCTCCGCCTACCCCAGTCATTCTCTTTGCCGTTGTACAGGCAACATCTCCACGGAGATGGCTTAGAGTTTTTTAGTGTTTAACTGTAGTTTTTATTATTCAATCAAGAGTTTGTTATTTTAAAATAGTGCTGGTATGTACTATTTACTCAGAAACAGAAAAGAGATGAAGATTTCTGTTTGTATGAGGAAAATGATTTTAGCACCGTAACTAAAATCCATGGCTGTTCCACACAGGACTGTTGAGAGCAATTAACTTCAGTTGGGGGAACAGTGTGCAGTCTCTTACTGCTTGAGGTATGACACATTCTAACAAGACGATGTAATGCTGGAAGCTGTCATTTTCCCTATGGGATCCGGTAAGCCATGTTTATTAAGATAGTAAATAAGGGCTTCACAAGGGCTTATTAAGACTGTAGACTTTTTCTGGGCTAAATCGATTCATTATTAACACATATTTAGCCTTGAGGAATCATTTATTCTGGGTATTTTGATATGATTATATCGGCAGGCACTGTTTTTGACACCTTATTCTTTAGGGGCTTTCCCTAATCATAGTCAGAGCCTCATTTTCGCGCCGGTATGGCGCACTTGTTTTTGAGGACAGCATGGCATGCAGCTGCATGTGTGTGGAGCTCTGATACATAGAAAAGTCTTTCTGAAGGCATCATTTGGTATCGTATTCCCCTTTGGGCTTGGTTGGGTCTCAGCAAAGCAGATTCCAGGGACTGTAAAGGGGTTAAATATAAAAACGGCTCCGGTTCCGTTATTTTAAGGGTTAAAGCTTCCAAATTTGGTGTGCAATACTTTTAAGGCTTTAAGACACTGTGGTGAAATTTTGGTGAATTTTGAACAATTCCTTCATACTTTTTCGCAATTGCAGTAATAAAGTGTGTTTAGTTTAAAATTTAAAGTGACAGTAACGGTTTTATTTTAAAACGTTTTTTGTGCTTTGTTATCAAGTTTATGCCTGTTTAACATGTCTGAACTACCAGATAGATTGTGTTCTGACTGTGGGGAAACCAAGGTTCCTTCTCATTTAACTATATGTATTTTATGTCATAAAAAAATTTAGTAAAAATGATGCCCAAGAGGATTCCTCAAGTGAGGGGAGTAAGCATGGTACTGCATCATCCCCTCCTTCGTCTACACCAGTCTTGCCCATACAGGAGGCCCCTAGTACATCTAGTGCGCCAATACTCCTTACTATGCAACATTTAACGGCTGTAATGGATAATTCTATCAAAAACATTTTAGCCAATATGCCCGCTTATCAGCGAAAGCGCGACTGCTCTGTTTTAGAAAATTCTGTAGAGCATGAGAACGCTGATGATATGGTTTCTGAAGGGCCCCTACACCAGTCTGAGGGGGCCAGGAGGTTTTGTCTGAGGGAGAAATTTCAGATTCAGGAAACATTTCTCAACAAGCTGAACCTGATGTGATTACTTTTAAATTTAAGTTGGAACATCTCCGCGCTCTGCTTAAGGAGGTGTTATCCAATTTGGATGATTGTGATTATCTGGTCATTCCAGAACCACTATGTAAAATGGAAAAGTTCTTAGAGGCCCCGGGGCCCCCCGAAGCTTTTCCTATATCCAAGCGGGTGGCGTACATTGTTAGTAAAGAATGGGACAGGCCCGGTATACCTTTAGTACCTCCCCCCATATTTATAAAATTGTTTTCCTATAGTCGACCCCAGAAAGGACTGATGGCAGACAGTCCCCAAGGTCGAGGGGGCGGTTTCTACTCTACACAAGCGCGCCACTATACCCATAGAAGATAGTTGTGCTTTCCAAGATCCTATGGATAAAAAAATAGAAGGTCTGCTAAAGATGTTTGTTCAGCAAGGTTCCCTTCTACAACCAATTGCATGCATTGTCCCTGTCACTGCAGCCGCGTGTTTCTAGTTTGATGAGCTAGGAAAGGCGATTATTGGTAATTCTTCTTCTTATGAGGAGATTATGGACAGAATTCGTGCTCTTAATTGGCTAATTCTTTCACCCTAGACGCCACCTTGCAATTGGCTAGGTTAGCGGCGAAAAAATTCTGGGTTTGCTATTGTGGCGCAGAGCGCTTTGGTTAAAATCTTGGGCAGCGGATGCGTCTTCCAAGAACAAATTGCTTGACATTCCTTTCAAGGGGAAAACACTCTTTGGCCCTGACTTGAAAGAGATTATCTCTGATATCACTGGGGGCAAGGGCCACGCCCTTCCTCAGGATAGGTCTTTTCAAGACCAAAAATAAACCTAAGTTTCGTCCCTTTCGCAGAAACGGATCAGCCCCAAGGGCTACGTCCTCTAAGCAGGAAGGTAATACTTCTCAAGCCAATCCAGCCTGGAGACCTATGCAAGGCTGGAACAAAGGAAAGCAGGCCAGGAAACCTGCCACTGCTACCAAGACAGCATGAAATGCGGGCCCCCGATCCGGGACCGGATCTGGTGGGGGGCAGACTCTCTCTCTTCGCTCAGGCTGGGGCAAGAGATGTTCTGGATCCTTGGGCGCTAGAAATAGTCTCCCAAGGTTATTCTCTGGAGTTCAAGGGGCTTCCTCCAAGGGGGAGGTTCCACAGGTCTCAGTTGTCTTCAGACCACATAAGAAGACAGGCATTCTTACATTGGGTAGAAGACCTGCTAAAAATGGGAGTGATTCATCCTGTTCCATTAGGAGAACAAGGGATGGGGTTCTACTCCAATCTGTTCATAGTTCCCAAAAAAGAGGGAACGTTCAGACCAATCTTAGATCTCAAGATCTTGAACAAGTTTCTCAAGGTTCCATCGTTCAAGATGGAAACCATTCGAACACTTCTTCCTTCCATCCAGGAAGGTCAATTCATGACCAAGGTGGATTTCAAGGATGCGTATCTACATATTCCTATCCACAAGGAACATCATCGGTTCCTAAGGTTTGCATTCCTGGACAAGCATTTCCAGTTCGTGGCGTTTTCTTTCGGATTAGCCACTGCTCCTAGGATTTTCTCATAGGTACTAGGGTCCCTTCTGGCGGTGCTAAGACCAAGGGGCATTGCTGTAGTACCTTACTTGGACGACATTCTGATTCGAGCGTCGTCCCTTCCTCAAGTAAAGGCTCACACGGACATTGTCCTGGCCTTTCTCAGATCTCACGGATGGAAAGTGAACGTGGAAAAGAGTTCTCTATCTCCGTCAACGAGGGTTCCCTTCTTGGGAACTATAATAGACTCCTTAGAAATGAGGATTTTTCTGACAGAAGCCAGAAAAACAAAACTTCTAGACTCTTGTCGGATACTTCATTCCGTTCCTCTTCCTTCCATAGCGCAGTGCATGGAAGTGATAGGTTTGATGGTAGCGGCAATGGACATAGTTCCTTTTGTGCGCATTCATCTAAGACCATTACAACTGTTCATGCTCAGTCAGTGGAATGGGGACTATTCAGACTTGTCTCCGAAGATACAAGTAAATCAGAGGACCAGAGACTCTTTCCGTTGGTGGCTGTCCCTGGACAACCTGTCACAAGGGATGACCTTCCGCAGACCAGAGTGGGTCATTGTCACGACCGACGCCAGTCTGATGGGCTGGGGCGCGGTCTGGGGATCCCTGAAAGCTCAGGGTCTTTGGTCTCGGGTAGAATCTCTTCTACCGATAAATATTCTGGAACTGAGAGCGATATTCAATGCTCTCAAAGCTTGGCCTCAGTTAGCGAGGGCCAAGTTCATACATCAACCATCAGGGGGGAACAAGGAGTTCCCTAGCGATGGAAGAAGTGACCAAAATCATTCTATGGGCGGAGTCTCACTCCTGCCACCTGTCTGCTATCCACATCCCAGGAGTGGAAAATTGGGAAGCGGATTTTCTGAGTCGTCAGACATTGCATCCGGGGGAGTGGGAACTCCATCCGGAAATCTTTGCCCAAGTCACTCAACCGTGGGGCATTCCAGACATGGATCTGATGGCCTCTCGTCAGAACTTCAGAGTTCCTTACTACGGGTACAGATCCAGGGATCCCAAGGCGGCTCTAGTGGATGCACTAGTAGCACCTTGGACCTTCAAACTAGCTTATGTGTTCCCGCCGTTTCCTCTCATCCCCAGGCTGGTAGCCAGGACCAATCAGGAGAGGGCGTCGGTGATTTTGATAGCTCCTGCGTGGCCACGCAGGACTTGGTATGCAGATCTGGTGAATATGTCATCGGCTCCACCATGGAAGCTACCTTTGAGACGAGACCTTCTTGTTCTAGGTCCGTTCGACCCACTCCAGCTGACTGCTTGGAGATTGAACGCTTGATCTTATCAAAGCGAGGGTTCTCAGATTCTGTTATTAATACTCTTGTTCAGGCCTGAAAGCCTGTAACCAGAAAAATTACCACATTATTTGGTATATCTGTTGGTGTGAATCTGCAGGATTCCCTTGGGACAAGGTTAAGATTCCTAAGAGTCTATCCTTCCTTCGAGAAGGATTGGAAAAAGGATTATCTGCAAGTTCCTTGATGGGACAGATTTCTGCCTTGTCTGTGTTACTTCACAAAAAGCTGGCAGCTGTGCCAGATGTTCTAGCCTTTGTTCAGGCTCTGGTTAGAATCAAGCCTGTTTACAAAATTTTGACTCCTCCTTGGAGTCTCAACCTAGTTCTTTCAGTTCTTCAGGGGGTTCCGTTTGAACCCTTACATTCCGTTGATATTAAGTTATTATCTTGGAAAGTTTTGTTTTTGGTTGCAATTTCTTCTGCTAGAAGAGTTTCAGAATTATCTGCTCTGCAGTGTTCTTCTCCTTATCTGGTGTTCCATGCAGATAAGGTGGTTTTGCGTACTAAACCTGGTTTTCTTCCAAAAGTTGTTTCTAACAAAAACATTAACCAGGAGATAGTTGTGCCTTCTTTGTGTCCTAATCCAGTTTCAAAGAAGGAACGTTTGTTGCACAACTTGGATGTAGTTCGTGCTCTCAAATTTTACTTAGCAGCTACTAAGGATTTCAGACAAACTTTGTCTTTGTTTGTTGTTTATTCTGGTAAACGGAGAGGTCAAAAAGCAACTTCTACCTCTCTCTCCTTCTGGATTAAAAGCATTATCCGATTGGCTTATGAGACTGCCGGACGGCAGTCTCCTGAAAGAATCACAGCTCACTCCACTAGGGCTGTGGCTTCCACATGGGCCTTCAAGAACGAGGCTTCTGTTGATCAGATATGTAAGGCAGCGACTTGGTCTTCACTGCACACTTTTTCTAAATTTTACAAATTTGATACTTTTGCTTCTTCTGAGGCTATTTTTGGGAGAAAGGTTTTGCAAGCCGTGGTGCCTTCCATTTAGGTGACCTGATTTGCTCCCTCCCTTCATCCGTGTCCTAAAGCTTTGGTATTGGTTCCCACAAGTAAGGATGACGCCGTGGACCGGACACACCTATGTTGGAGAAAACAGAATTTATGTTTACCTGATAAATTACTTTCTCCAACGGTGTGTCCGGTCCACGGCCCGCCCTGGTTTTTTTAATCAGGTCTGATAATTTATTTTCTTTAACTACAGTCACCACGGTAACATATGGTTTCTCCTATGCAAATATTCCTCCTTAACGTCGGTCGAATGACTGGGGTAGGCGGAGCCTAGGAGGGATCATGTGACCAGCTTTGCTGGGCTCTTTGCCATTTCCTGTTGGGGAAGAGAATATCCCACAAGTAAGGATGACGCCGTGGACCGGACACACCGTTGGAGAAAGTAATTTATCAGGTAAACATAAATTCTGTTTTTGACAAGCATTACCAATTTGTTGCTTTTCCTTCTGGTCTAGCGACAGTTCTAAGAATCTTTTCAAGGTTCTCAGTTCTCCTTATTTGGACGGTCTTGTGGTACTGGCTCAGTCTTTTCGTTCTGCGGAATCTCATACGATTTAACTTTGTTGTTTCTTCAAGTCATGTTTAGAGGATCTTTTTATCAAAACCTCCTTGATTCCTCTCACACAAGGGTCACCTTTTTTTAGGTTTCCAGATAGATTGTGTCAATGTCTTTGTCTCTAACAGACAAGTGACAATTTATTGGGTTCCGTTTGTCGGAATCTTCAGTCTCTATTATTTCCTTCAGTTGCTATATATGCATGGAAGTTTTAGGTCTCATGGCTGCAGCATTGGATTCGATTATCTTTGCTCATTCTCATAGGAAACCTTTCCAGTTTTTTTATGCTGAATAATGGTGCAGGGATTCTAGGATATCACTTTTTATATCTTTGAATTCTAAGGTTTAACTATCTTTGATCGGTGGTTAAGTTCTTCATCATTTAGTTCTACGGGTCTCTTTGGTTCTTTCAACCTAGACCATGATCTTTATAGATGCGAGTCTTTCAGGTTGGGAGGCTGTCTGAGGATCTCTGTCAGCACAAGGGGTTTGGAAATCTCAGGAGGCGAGATTACCACTCAACATTTTGGAACTCTGTGCGATTTTCAGAGCTCTTCAGTTCTGGCTTCTTCTGAAGAGAGAATCGTTTATTTTCAGACAGACAATGTCACAACCGTGGCGTATGTCAATCATCAAGGGGGGACTCACAGTCCTCAGGCTATGAAGAAGTATCTCGGATACTTGTATGGGCGGAATCCAGCTCCTGTCTAATTTCTGTGGTTCATATCCCAGGTATAGACAATTGGGAAGCGGATTATATCAGTCGCCAGATGTTACATCCGGGCGAATGGTCTCTTCATCCAGAGATATTTCTTCAGATTGTTCAAATCTGGGGACTTCCAGAAATAGATCTGATGGCCTCTCATCTAAACAAGAAACTTCCCAGGTATCTGTCGAGATCCAGGGATTCTCATGCGGAAGCAGTGGACGCGTTGTCGCTTCCTTGGAATTATCATTCTGCTTATATTTTTCCGCCTCTAGTTCTTCTTCCAAAAGTGATTTTCGAAATCCTAATGGAGCGGTCATTTGTACTGCTGGTGGCTCCAGCATGGCCTCACAGGTTTTGGTATGCGGATCTCGTTCGGATGGCCAATTGCCAACCTTGGACACTTCCGTTAAGGCCAGACCTTCTGTCTCAAGGCCCATTTTTCCATCAGGATCTCAAATCATTAAATTTGAAGGTATGGAAATTGAACTTTTAATTCTTAGTCATAGAGGTTTTTCTGACTCAGTAATTAATACTATGTTACAGGCTCGTAAATTTGTGTCTAGGAAGATCTATTACCGAGTCTGGAAGACTTTCATTTCTTGGTGTTCTTCACATAAATTCTCTTGGCATTCTTTTAGAATTCCTAGAATTTTACAATTTCTTCAAGATGGTTTGGATAAGGGTTTGTCTGCAAGTTCCTTGAAGGACAAATCTCTGCTCTTTCTGTTCTTTTTCACAGAAAGATTGTTAATCATCCTGATATTCATTGTTTTGTACAGGCTTTTGGTTCGTATCAAGCCTGTCATTAAGTCAATCTCTCCTCCTTGGAGTCTTAATTTGGTGCTGAGGGCTTTACAGGCTCCTCCGTTTGATCCTTTGCATTCTCTGGACATTAAATTACTTTCTTGGAAAGTATTGTTTCTTTTGGCTATCTCTTCTCCTAGAAGAGTTTCTGAGTTATCTGCTCTTTCTTGTGAATCTCCTTTTCTGATTTTTCATCAGGATAAGGCAGTGTTACGGACTTCATTTAAATTTATTCCTAAGGTTGTGAATTCTAACGACATTAGTAGAGAAATTGTTGTCCCTTCATTGTGTCCAAATCCTAAGAATTCTCTGGAGAAGTCTTTGCATTCTTTGGATATAGTTAGTTTTGAAATATTATGTTGAAACTTCTAAAGATTTCAGAACGACTTCTAGTCTATTTGTTATCTTTTCTGGTTCTAGGAAAGGTCAGAAGGCTTCTGCCTTTTCTTTGGCGTCCTGGTTTAAATTTTTGATTCATCATGCTTATGTGGAATCGGGTAACACCCTGCCTCAGAGGATTACTGCTCATTCTACTAGGTCAGTTTCTACTTCCTGGGCTTTTAGGAATGAAGCTTCTGTTGATCAGATTTGCAAAGCAGCAATTTGGTCTTCTTTGCTTATTTTTACTAAATTCTACCATTTTGATGTGTTTTCTTCTTCTGAATCAGTTTTTGGTAGAAAAGTACTTCAGGCAGCTGTTTCAGTTTGATTCTTCTGCTTATGATTTCAGTTTATTTCTTTATATGATTAAAACTTTTTGATTTGGGTTGTGGATTATTTTTTCAGCGGAATTGGCTGTCTTTATTTATCCCTCCCTCTCTAGTGACTCTTGCGTGGAAGTTCCACATCTTGGGTATCTGCTATCCCATACGTCACTAGCTCATGGACTCTTGCTAATTACATGAAAGAAAACATAATTTATGTAAGAACTTACCTGATAAATTCATTTCTTTCATATTAGCAAGAGTCCATGAGGCCCACCCTTTTTTTGTGGTGGTTATGATTTTTTTGTATAAAGCACAATTATTCCAATTCCTTATTTTTTATGCTTTCGCTCCTTTCTTATCACCCCACTTCTTGGCTATTCGTTAAACTGAATTGTGGGTGTGGTGAGGGGTGTATTTATAGGCATTTTGAGGTTTGGGAAACTTTGCCCCTACTGGTAGGAATGTATATCCCATACGTCACTAGCTCATGGACTGTTGCTAATATGAAAGAAATTAATTTATCAGGTAAGTTCTTACATAAATTATGTTTTTTCTAACTACCCATGCGGTTCTCAGTAAGGCTAGATTTACGCCCACGGTGGGTGGGGCCTATTTTTGCATGCTCAGCCACGCAGTATCATCCGGATCGGATAGACAGCAAGGTCCTGAGCTTCAGTGGGGCCTAAGTTGTTTTGACAAACGAAGAGTCTTAGGAGCTACTCAAGCAGAAGCAGAGTATTCTGGGGACAGGTAGGCGCCTCAGCAGAGCTGTGGCGGGGTGCAGGGGCCTGAATCGATATAAAGTTGTTATAACTGATAAATTCAAGTTAAATTGATATATAACATATCTAAGCAAATTGGTGCAATATTGTTAGGCTATTTTGGGCACAGAAGGATCGTTTTTATCACTGCAAACGTTGTTTTTAAAGATAACAGAAAAATTGTTACGCTTTTATTATTTAAAGGCGCAGTACACTTTTTAGTTCACAAATTTTTGTCTATGTAATTTGACTTCAATATTTCAAGAAAAGAACGACTGTTATTGCTAGTCTGTTTAACATGTCTGAACTTGAGGAATCTACTTGTTCTATGTGTTTAGATGCCATTGTGGAACCCCCTCTTACTTTTTGTCCCTCATGTACTGAAAGGGCCTTACAATGTAAAGAGCGGATTTTCTTTAAGGAAAGTGTGCATAAGGATGCTTCTCAGTCTGATGAGAATCAGGGTATGCTGCTACTTTCTCCCCAAGGGTCACAACCTTTAACGGCCACCCAAGCGACGCTGGGTTCTTCAACCGCGTCTACTTCATTTACTCTGCAGGATATGGCTGCAGTTATGTCATCTACCCTTATAGAGGTTTTATCTAAGTTGCCAGTGTTACAGGGCAAACACAGCAGGACAGAAGTCACTTCGAATACTGCGACCTCTGATGCTTTGTTGGCTATTTCCGATGTACCCTCACAGGGATCTGATTTGGGGGTCAGGGAACTTATGTCTGAGGGGGAACTTTCCGATTCGGGAGGTGTGTTACCTCAGATGGACTCGGACGTCATGTCCTTTAGATTTAAGCTTGAACACCTCCGCCTGTTGCTTCGGGAGGTTTTAGCGACTCTGGATGACTGTGACTCTATTGTGGTACCACCAGAGAAATTGTGTAAGATGGACAAATACTTAGAGGTGCCTGCTTACTCTGATGTTTTCCCGGAAATTATTACGCGGGAATGGGAAAGGCCGGGTATCCCGTTCTCACCTTCTCCTAACTTTAAGAAAATGTATCCCATATCTGACACTGTTTCGGGACTCTTGGCAAACAGTCCCTAAGGTGGAGGGAGTTATATCTACCCTGGCTAAGCTTACGACTATTCCTAATGAGGACAGTTGTGCTTTCAAAGACCCTATGAATAAGAAATTGGAGGGTCTTCTAAAAAAGTTATTTATTCATCAGGGTTTCCTTTTACAAGCGACAGCCTGCATTGTACCAGTTACCACTGCGGCGGCTTTCTGGTTTGATGCCTTAGAAGAGTCTCTTAAGAATAAGACTCCTTTAGAGGAAATTTTAGATAGAATTAAGGCTCTTAAGCTGGCTAATTCTTTTATTACGGACGCCGCATTTCAGATTGCCAAGTTGGCGGATAAGAATGCCGGATTTGCCATTTTAGCGCGTAGAGCGTTATGGCTAAAAGTCTGCTGATGTGTCATCTAAGTCAAAGCTTTTAGCAATTACTTTCAAAGGGAAATCCGTATTCAGGCCTGACTTGAAAGAAATAATTTCTGACATTACGGGAGGTAAGGGTCATCTCCTACCTCAGGATAAAGCAGCTAAACTGAGGGGTAAACAAAATAATTTTCGTTCCTTTCAGAACTTCAAAGGAGTCCCCGCTTCCTCTTCTGCTAAACAGGAAGGGAATTTTGCTCAAGCCAAGGCCGTCTGGAGACCCAACCAGGCTTGGAACAAAGGTAAACAACCCAAGAAGCCCACTGCTGCTCCCAAGACAGCATGAAGGGGCGGCCCCCGACCTGGGACCGGATCCAGTAGGTGGCAGACTTTCCTTCTTTGCCCAGGCTTTGGTAAGAGATGTTCAGGACCCCTGGACACTGGAAATAGTGTCCCAAGGGTATCAACTAGAATTTGAAAATTCTCTCCCAAGGGGGAGGTTTCTTATTTCACGATTGTCTGTAAACCAGATAAAAAGAGAGGCGTTCTTACGTTGTGTAAAAGACCTCTCTACTATGGGAGTAATTCGTCACGTTCCAATACTGGAACAGGGGCAGGGGTTTTACTCAAACCTTTTGTGGTTCCCAAAAGAGAGGGAACGTTCAGACCCATTTTAGATCTCAAGAGTCTAAACAAGTTTCTCAGAGTCCCATCCTTCAAGATGGAGACTATTCGAACAATTCTACCTTTGATCCAGGAGGGTTAATATATGACTACCGTGGACTTGAAGGATGTATACCTTCATATTCCTATCCACAAGGATCATCATCAGTTCCTAAGGTTTGCCTTTCTGGACAAACATTTTCAGTTCGTGGCTCTTCCCTTCGGGTTGGCCACAGCACCCAGGATCTTCACAAAGGTTCTAGGGTCCCTTCTGGCGGTTCTCAGGCTGCGGGGTATTGCAGTGGCGCCTTATCTAGACGATATTCTGATATAGGCGTCGTCTTTCCATCTGACAAAATCTCATACAGACATGGTTCTGTCCTTTCTGAGGACTCACGGGTGGAAAGTGAATCTAGAAAAGAGTTCACTAATCCCACAGACAAGGGTTCCCTTCTTGGGAACTCTGATAGATTCCATATCCATGAAAATTTTCTTGACAGAGGTCAGAAAGTTAAAGATTCTGAATACATGCCAAACCCTTCAGTCTAATCCTCGGCCATCAGTGGCTCTGTGCATGGAGGTAATAGGATTGATGGTAGCGGCAATGGACATCATTCTGTTTGCTCGTTTTCATCTCAGACCGCTACAACTGAGCATGCAGTGGAATGGAGATTATGCAAATTTGTCTCCTCAGATAGATCTGGATCAGGAGACAAGAGACTCTCTTCTTTGGTGGTTGTCGCAGGATCATCTGTCCCAAGGGACGTGCTTCCGCAGACCCTAATGGGTGATAGTAACAACGGACGCCAGTCTACTAGGCTGGGGTGCAGTCTGGAATTCCCTGAAGACTCAGTGTGTGTGGACTCGGTCGGAGTCTCTACTTCCAATCAATATTCTGGAATTGAGAGCAATATTTAATGCGCTTCAGGCTTGGCCTCAGTTGGCTTCGGCCAAATTCATCCTTTTTAAGTCGGACAACATCATGACTGTGGCTTACATCAATCATCAGGGAGGAACAAGGAGTTCCTTAGTGATGACAGAAGTATCCAAGATTATTCGGTGGGCAGAGGCTCACTCTTGTTATCTGTCAGCAATCTATATCCCAGGAGTGGACAACTGGGAAGCGGACTTTTTAAGCAGACAGACGTTTCATCCGGGGGAGTGGGAACTCCATCCGGAGGTCTTTGCCACCCTGATTCTCAGATGGGGCAGACCGGAATTGGATCTGATGGCGTCTCGTCAGAATGCAGAGCTCCCAAGATACGGATCCAGGTCAAGGGATCCTCAGGCCGAACTGATAGATGCCTTGGCAGTGCCTTGGTCGTTCAACCTAGCTTATGTGTTTCCACCGTTTGCTCTCCTTCTTTGGGTGATTGCTCGGATCAAACAGGAGAGAGCTTCAGTAATTCTAATCGCGCATGCGTGGCCTCGCAGGACTTGGTATGCCGATCTAGTGGACATGTCCTCTCTGCTGCTGTGGAAGCTTCCATTGAGGCAGGACCTTCTCATTCAGGGACCCTTCCAACATCCAAATCTAGTTTCTCTGCAGCTGACTGCTTGGAGATTGAACGCTTGATTTTATCTAAGCGGGGGTTCTCTGATTCGGTCATTGATACTTTGATTCAGGCACGTAAGCCTGTTACTAGAAAGATCTACCATAAGATATGGTGTAAATATCTTTATTGGTGCAAATCCAAGGGCTACTCATGGAGTAGTGTTAGGATTCCCAGGATTCTATCATTTCTCCAAGAAGGATTGGAGAAAGGGTTATCAGCAAGTTCCTTAAAGGGACAAATCGCTTCTTTGTCAATTTTACTACACAAATGTTTGGCAGATGTTCCAGACGTTCAGTCTTTTTGTCAGGCTCTGACCAGAATCAAGCCTGTGTTTAAACCAATTGCTCCACCCCGGAGTTTGAATTTAGTTTGTAATGTTCTTCAAGGGGTTCAGTTTGAACCCATTCGTTCCATAGATATTAAGTTGTTAACTTGGAAGGTTTTATTTTTGGTTGCTATTTCTTCTGCTCGTAGAATTTCTGAGCTTTCAGCGTTACAATGTGACTCGCCTTATCTTATCTTCCATTCTGATAAGGTGGTTTTACGTACCAAACCTGGTTTCCTTCCTAAGGTTGTTTCAAATAAGAATATTAATCAAGAAATTGTTGTTCCTTCATTATGTCCGAATCCTTCTAAGAAGGAGCATCTGTTGCATAACTTGGACGTGGTCCGTGCCCTGAAGTTTTACTTGCTGGTGACTAAGGAATTTCGTCAATCATCTTCATTATTTATTGTTTTTTTCTGGAAAGCGTAGGGGCCAGAAAGCTACGGCTACCTCTCTTTCTTTTTGGCTGAAGAGTATTATCTGTCTGGCATATGAAACTGCTGGACAGCAGCCTCCTGAAAGAATTACGGCTCATTCTACTAGGGCTGTGGCTTCCTCATGTGCATTTAAAAACGATGCTTCTGTTGAACAGATTTGCAAGGCTGCAACTTGGTCGTCTCTTCACACTTTTTCCAAATTTGATACTTTTGCTTCTTCTGAAGCTAGTTTTCGGAGAAAGGTTCTTCAAGCAGTGGTGCCTTCCGTTTAGGTTCCTGTCTTGTCCCTCCCTTTCATCTTTGTCCTATAGCTTTGGTATTGTATCCCATAAGTAAGGATGAAATTTATGCTTACCTGATAAATTGATTTCTTTTACGATATGACGAGTCCACGGCCCACCCCGTCATTTCTAAGACAGGTATTTATTTAAGTTTTGTTAAACTTCAGTCACCTTTGCACCTATGGCTTTTCCTTTCTCTTCCTAACTTCGGTCGAATGACTGGAGTGGGAGGGAAGGGAGGAGCTATATATACAGCTCTGCTGTGGTGCTCTTTGCCACTTCCTGCTGACCAGGAGGCGTAATCCCATAAGTAAGGATGAAATCTGTGGACTCGCGTCATATCGTAAAAGAAATAAATTTATCAGGTAAGCATACATTTCCTTTTTGGTGGCTAGTGGTTCAAGGGAGAAGATAAACAGTAAGGGGGAAAGGGGGCAGCCCTGTCTGGAGCCATTCTGTATCTTGAAGGGTTCTGAGAAGGTACCGTTTATTTTAATCTGAGCAGAAGGATTAGTGTAAAGAGCAAATATTTTTTAAAGGAAAGAGTTAGGGAAGTGAAAGTGTTGCAAGGTTGCGAGAAGGTCAGTCTAATCGGTCAAATGCCTTTTTGGCGTCAGTAGAAAGAAAAATGGCAGGCGTCTTGTTTAGGGAGATGTGTACAAGAAGATTAAGGATTTTGACCGTGTTGTCTTTTGCCTCTCTATGAGGAACAAAACCAACCATCTTGATGAATAATTGAGGCAGTTGGCTAGGATCTTGGTGTAGAGTTTTAAGTCCACGTTCAGAAGTGAGATTGGTCTGAA
Source organism: Bombina bombina (assembly GCF_027579735.1). Classification (NCBI taxonomy): domain Eukaryota; kingdom Metazoa; phylum Chordata; class Amphibia; order Anura; family Bombinatoridae; genus Bombina; species Bombina bombina. Next base: position 120,902,665 of record NC_069500.1, read on the forward strand.
ATTTGCAGGAGTGTTGGGGGGCTTGCCAGGTTACGCTAATGCAGAGATATTGGCTTGTAGCATAGTATCTGTTGTTAGATAAGGAACAAGAAGTCTTGCAAACGTCTTGTAGTAAAGGCCTGGGAAGCCGTCTGGCCCTGGGGCTTTGTTTTGCTTTAGGAATTTTATCGCCTGCTGGACTTCTGAGGGTAGAATAGGTTGATCTAAAAATTTGTGTTGATCTGTCGATAGTTGAGGGGTTGGGATGTTATCTAGGTATTTTTGACATAATTGTAAGTGGGAAAGATGGTTCCTGTTTGGGAAAAGGTTGTATAGTTTGTGGTAAAATTTCCTGAACTCTTCTGCTATAATTTTGGTGTCTTCTATTTGTTTACCGTGGGTAGATTTAAGTGAGTGAATGTAGGTCTTTTGCTGTTGTTGTTTTAATGCTCTTGCCAAGAGTTTCTCTGACTTATTACCTTCCCTATAAAAGTTTTGTTGAAGATGGAGTAGTTGCTTTTGGGTTCTTATTTGTAATATGTTTTTCATCTCATCTCTCTTTTATAAGAGGAGATTTAAAATCGTGGAGTCGGCTGGGTGAAGCTTGTATGCATAGTCTAATTCAGCTATTTATTTAGCTAATTTTTCTATTTTTTCTCTATTCTTTGTGTGATTTGTGTTTTAACTTGAATGAATTCACCTCTTAACGTGCTTTTGTGTGCCTCCCAGAGAGTGGTAATGTCAATGTCTGGAGTATCATTAATAGCAAAGTATGACTTATGTTCGGTGAGCAACTCAATTTGTGCCCTATCTAACAGTAGATTCCTCCAGTCTCCATTGGAATGATTTAAAAGGGGCCGAGGGCCATCTAATGGTGCAGGTGACTAGGGAGTGATCCGACCACGAAGTGTGTTTAATGTGTGATTGCTAAATATGAGAGAGAACTAAGTGGTCTACTAGGATATAATCTAGCATAGAGTAGTTGAGTTTTGGATGCAAGAAAAATGTAAAGTCTGATATCTCCAGGAGTCATGTAAACTGAGTAATTTGAATTTTTGCTATATGTTTTGGAGGTGAGGGGTCTTCGCTCTAGTATCGGGATTAGTACAATTAATTAATTAGTACAATTCGCTCTATTATCGGGTTTAAGAGGACATTTAAGTCTCCAGTCATTATCAAGGAGCCCTTAGCTTCCTTCATAACTGTGTTGCATATTAAAGAAAGAAAACCTTCCTGCATTCTGTTGGGGGCATATAGATTCACCAAGGTCACTGGTTTTCCATATAGGAGTCCCCGTAAACACAAGTATCTCCCTTCTTTATCTTTGTCAATATGAGTTTTGGTAAAGGGAATAGACTTATGAATAAAAATACTGACTCCATTTATTTTTTTTATGGGGGTTGGTGCTATGGAAATATTGGGGATAATGGGGTGAGAAGTATTTAGGAATATTCTTTGATTTATAACGAGTTTCTAGGAGCATTGAAATGTGCCCACCTCTTTTTTGGAGATCTAAGATAGCCAGTCTCCGTTTATTCGGACAATTTAGACCTTTAGTGTTTTGTGTGAAGATGGTGATGTCTTGTGGTGATTGTGTACACATTATAAAAAAATTGATAAAAGTTGCACGCTTATTAACTGACATTGAGTTAAGGTTATCATAAAAGTGAGTAGCGAGTACATACTGAAAATAAAATATAAAATAATGGGGGGAAAAAAAGAAAATTAAGGAAAACAAAAAAATACCAACATTTGCATCAATAAGACGATACATATGAACCATATTGACTAACTTAAAAGAGATATTCTCCCAACTGAAGAACAAAGAATAATACATAACATTTAACAGTAGAGACCCCAAGGATGAGGTCTAGCCTTACCATGGCTAAGGTAGAATGAGGTAATACAAGAGCCTAATTACAATACCAGATACAAACTGAATTATTTTCTTAGCTGAAACTAAGAACATAATAATCTTACAGGGAAGTTGTTTCCAATATATGTTGAAAAAAGGAAAATGCACAAAAAGTTACTTAGCCATCATCCTTTCTCTTCTGAAAGGGGTTGAGGAGAAGAGGGTGGACGTCTTGATCTCATGTGTTGTACTTGTTTCCAGTCCTTTCTCTGTGGTACCGGAGTAGGGCCGTCTGTACCGAGTTGGGCCAGAAAATGGGTAGTAGAGGTGAAGGCATATTGAGCTCTTTACAGATCTTTGGGATGTCTTTTGTTGAAGAGCATATGATCCGCATGCCTCTCCAAAGAATTAACAAATGAAAAGGGAACCCCCATCTGTAAGAGATATTCATTTTTCTGAGGCTCAGGGTGAGAGGTTTAAGTTCTTTTCTTTTTGCGAGTGTCCTTTGAGATAAGTCGGCAAACATCTGTATAGTTAAATTTTCATAGGTGATAGGTTGTTCTCTCTCCAATTTCATCAATTCTTCCTTCGCTTGAAAGTTTGTAATGTGGTCAATTACGTCCCTAGGAGGTTGTCCTTCAGGTGGTTTAGGCCGCAGGGGTTTCCTCCTTTTTCAGCGCACTGAAAGATTCTTGTAGGTATTCTTCCAGGTCTGAAGGTGGAATAGTTTCAGTGTTTTGGAGGTGAGGGGTCTTCACTCTAGTATCGGGATTAGTACAATCTATTATCGGGTTTAAGGGGAATCTGCTGCCTCTAAGCCTCCAGTTGCAGAGGAACCAGACTTTAGATTTAGGATTGAACATTTACGTTTTCTGCTAAAGGAAGTTTTGGCTACTTTAGAGGTTCCAGAGCCTTAATTGCCTGAGGAACCTTTGATTCCTAAATTAGATTAGGTCTACGAGGACAGGGTTGTACCACAGACTTTTCGGTTCCTGTAAAGATGGTGAACATTATTAAGAATGAATGGGAAAGAATTGGTTCTTCTTTTTCCCCTTCTTCCTTTAAAAAATTGTTGCTGGTTCCGGACTCTCAATTGGATTTGTGGGGTTCCATCCCCAAGGTGGATGGCGCTATCTCCACGCTCGCTAAACGCACTACTATTCCGCTTGAGGATAGTTCGTTGTTTAAAGAGCCCATGGATAAGAAAATAGAAAATCTGTTAAAAAAGATGTTTCAACATACAGGATATTTGTTTCAACCGGCAGCGACTGTTGCTGCGGTTGCTGGAGCAGCTACCTAACGTGCGACTCCTTATCTGAGTTGATCGAGGTGGAGGGTCCCCTCAACGTGATCCAATAAATAATTAATTCCTTTATTTGTGATGCTATAATGCAGATTATTCGCCTGAATGCCAAGGCTTCAGGTTTTTCTGTTCAAGCCCGTAGGGCACTGTGGCTGAAGTCCTGGTCCGTGGATATGACTTTGAAGTCAAGACTTCTTTCCCTCCCATTTAAGGTAAAGATTCTATTTGGTCCAGGCCTGTACTCAATTTTCTCCATGGTTACTGGAGGCAAAGGTGCCTTTTTACTGCAGGATAAGAAGAACAAACCTAAGGGACAAGGTCCTAATTTTCGTTCCATTCGTTTGGATAAATCCCAACGTCAGCAACCCTCCGCAAAGCCGGAGCAATCCAAGGGAACTTGGAAACCGTCTCAGTCCTGGAATAAATCCAAGCAGAACAAGAAGCCCACCAAGACAAAGTCGGCATGAAGGGGCGGCTCCCGATCCAACTCTGAATCTTTTAGGGGGCAAACTGTCACTCTTTTTGAAAGCTTGGTTTGGGGATGTGCAAGATCTGTGGGTCCTGGAGGTCATCACTCAGGGATACAGGATAGGTTTCAAGTATCATCCACCCAAGGGCAGATTCCTCATCAAACATGTCTTCAAGGCTTTTTTAGGGTGCATGAGGGATCTCTCCTCCCTGGGAGTCATTGTCCCGGTACCTCTTGCAGAAAGAGGTCTGGGATATTACTCAAACCTTTTTGTGGTCCCAAAAAAGGAGGGAACTTTCTGCCCGATTCTGGACCTAAAGTGCTTAAACAAATTCCTATCTGTCTCCTCATTCAAGATGGAGACAATAAGGTCCATCCTTCCTTTAGTTCAGGAAGGACAGTTCATGACCACGATAGATCTAAAGGATGCTTACCTTCACGTTCCAATACACAAGGAACACTTCAAGTTCCTACGTTTTGCGTTCCTGGACCAGCACTTCCAGTTTATTGCACTTCTGTTTGGTCTAGCTACTGCTCCAAGAGTTTTTACAAAGGTTCTAGGGGCTCTGCTTGCAGTGGCCAGAACCAGAGGTATAGCGGTAGCACCATACTTGGACGATATTCTGGTTCAAGCACCATCCTGTCGTCTGGCAAAAGAGGATGGAAGATAAACTTAGAAAAGAGTTCTCTTATTCCCAATACCAGGGTGGAATTCCTGGGTACTATAATAGATTCCATATCCATGAGGATATTCCTTACAGACCAGAGACGTTACAAGCTAACTTCTGCTTGTCTTGTCCTCCAGACCTCCTTACGGCCCTCTGTGGCTCGGTGTATGGAGACGATTGGTCTCATGGTGTCCAGCATGGACATCATTCCTTTTGCCAGATTCCATCTCACATCACTTCAGCTGTGCATACTGAGACAGTGGAACGGTGATCATTTGGACAGCCGGTCGAGAGAATTGCTCTCTCCATATCACCTGTCCCAAGGGACATCCTTCTTGAGACCATCCTGGGAGATTGTGACTACAGAAGCAAATCTCTCAGGATGGGGAGTTCTTTGGGGTGCCAGGGAGGCACAGGGCCTATGGACTCAAGAGGAATCCCTCCTCCCGATCTACATTTTGGAACTTCGAGCGATCTTCAATGCTCTGAAGGTTTGGCCACTTCTGGGTTCGTCCCAGTTTATCAGATTTCAATCAGACAACATGACCTCGTGGCTTACATCAACCATAAGGGGGGAACGAGGAGCTCCCTAGCAATGAAAGTATCTCAGATTCTGGAGTGGGTGGAGGCCTACAACTGCTCGCTGTCAGCGATCCACATTCCGGGTGTGGACAACTGGGAAGCGGATTTCCTTAGCAGACAATCCTTTAATCCGGGGGAATGGTCTCTCCATCCCGAGGTGTTTTGCGGAGATTTTCAACAGATGGGCGATGCCGGAGATCTCATGGTGTCCCGGCTCAATTCCAAGCTACCCAGATATGGGTCCAGGAATCCTCAGGCGGAGCTAATAGATGCATTAGCAGTGCCTTGGAGGTTCAATCTGATTTACACTTTCCCGCCGTTACCACTTCTTCCTCGTGTAGTGTCCCGCATCAAGCAGGAGCAGGCATCAGTGATACTGATTGCTCCATCGTGGCCGCGAAGGATGTGGTTCGCGGACCTGGTGGGGATGTCCTCATATTCTCTGTGGAAGTTACTTTGTTGCAGGGATCTGCTGGAACAGGGTCTTTTAGTTCATCAAAAGCTAGATTCTCTGAGGCTGACTGCGTGGAGATTGAACGCTTAGTCCTAGCCAAGAGAGGTTTCTCTGAGAGGGTTATTGATACACTCATTCCGATTGTAAGGCGGCTACCTGGTCCTCCTTGCATACTTTTTCAAAATTCTACAAATTTGAAGTTTTTGCTTCGGCTGAAGCAGCTTTTGGGAGAAAGGGTTTTGCAGGCTGTGGTGCCCTCAGATTAGAGTCTGCCTTTCTTTTACCCCTCCCGTTATTATTCAGTGTCCTCTAGAGCTTGGGTATAGTTTTCCCAACAGTAAGGAATGATTCAGTGGACTCTCCTCATATTAAGAAGGAAAACATAAATTATGCTTACCTGATAATTTAATTTCCTTCTGTATGCGGAGAGTCCACGGCCCCCGCCCGTATACTCCGATGGGAGGTCCAAAATTTGTTCTCTCTTCTGGCACTATTTATACCCTGATATTTCTCCTATTGTTCATTGTTCCCTTGGCAGAATGACTGGAATATGAGGGAAGTAGGGGGAGTATTTAAGCCTTTGGCTGGGGTGTCTTTGCCTCCTCCTTGTGGCCAGGTTCAGTATTTCCCAACAGTAAGGAATGATGCCGTGGACTCTCCTCATACAGAAGGAAATTATCAGGTGAGCATATTTTATGTTTTTTTTCTTCAGTAAATAGAAAAGAAAAAACAGTGACTGCTGATTTGCAGATACGTCTTACAAAAACCTTACAGAAAACATTTAAGTGGCTGACACAGAATAAAGTGCTTTAGCAATTAAATGATGATAAAGTCCCAGGGCCACATGTTATACACCCACTCGAAGAACTTAGTCTAGTAATAGCTAAACCATTGATTTTAATCTTTAAGGATTATGTATGTTCTGTAGTTGTATCAAAAGATTGGCGTAAGGCAGAGAGTAAATATAGCTGGGAAATGACAGACCTGTGATCTTAACACCTGTGGTGGAAAAAAAAAAAGATTATTAAGGGATAATATTTAGTAATACATTTTGACCAATAATATAATTAGTAGGACTCTATATGATTTTATGAAGGACAGATCATGTCAAGCTAACCTAATTACATTCAGTGAGCAAGTAAAACCATAGAGCAGTGGATGTGATCTATTTCGATTTTGCTAAAGCGTTTGATGAAGTTCCACATAGAAGATTGTTTTGGGCCGGGGAGAGCACCAAGTGTATCTATTAGGGCTGAAAAAAGGGAGAACACTAGAATGCTGTGAAATCTGACCTTTTTTTTTATTGAGAACTTATACTAAAGCAATGCGTATACATTAGGCAATACTAAGCTGTGGTTGTTAATGGCTTGATAGTTGCTAAAGACAGCGTACATGAATAGGATCTTTACCATCAAATCTTGCACACAACCCATCAGCATCTAGACTGTGTCAAACTGGTTTAAAATCTGCTCTCTTGATTCTGAATTTAGCAATTGCTTCTCACTTCAGTTTTTAATCCACCTCTCTCTCCATCTCTTGCTTCGGTTCTGTTAGGTGTCAGAGCACACCTGCAGCTACAGCTCCCCTCTCTACACACACCAAAACCAAATGTTAGCACTAGTTGTTGTTTTTCGTCGTTATATTTTTTTATAAGACATGAACAGTATACTAAACAAGCAGCGATGTAACCATTTTACCTGCACAGTATTTTGATAAACATATTACAATAAGTCATGATACACATTAGTTTTTCATAGCACTATGCAATACTGTGAGGCTATATTGTTATGTTGTTCACTAAGCAGCAAAGTAAAGTGTAAGATAAACATGTTATAGTTTTTGTCAACTAGCTTGGAAACAAGTGTTTTTTTTTTAAAGCAATGAAAATGAGCGGTTTTAATATGATTGATGATGGATTTATTATTTTTGTATGGGTTCATGAAAGGTTTCCAATCCTTTACAAAGATTAAAAACTGGTTAAAGACAGAGTGCAGAGTTGTTTATTATATTCAAAAGCACATCCAATGTCAAGTGTCAGTGTTTGTAGATTATACAAAATTAAATAAAATAATACACTCCGAACAGCACACTAGTTCTCTACAGAAGGACTTTAATACATTGAGGGATTAGGCAGGAAAATGGCAGATGAGATTCAGTTTGATAAAAGTAAAGTTATACATTTTGGCAGCAATAATTAACATGCAACATTCTATTCTAAATGGGATTGAGTTAGGGATATTATAATTAAGGGCTAGATTGCAAGTGTCATGCAAACGATTATGTTAGGGTTTTCGTGATCGCTTGTGCGCCATTTAAATTGCGCTCATATTACAAGTGGAGCGCAATAGCGATTTCAATAGCCCAATCTTGATTTACGCTAGAATCCTTACCGCGATTTCAGAGCTGTGGTTAAAGGGACAGTCTACAATATCATTTTTATTGTTTTGAAAGATATATAATCCCTTTATTACCCATTCCCCCGTTTTGCATAACCCATACAGTTATATTAATAGACTTTTTACCTCTGTGATTACCTTGTATCTAAGCCTCTTCTGACAGCCCCCTGATCACTTGACTTTGTATTTATTATCTATTGAATTGTTGTGCTAAATCTTAAATAACTCCTCGGGTGTGAGCACATTGTTATCCATATGGCCAACGTGAACTAGCAGTCTCCAGTTGTGAAAAGCAAATAAAAAAGCATGTGATAAGAGGCTGCCTATAGTGGCTTACCTTGTGTGAGCACATTGTTATCCATATGGCCAACGTGAACTAGCAGTCTCCAGTTGTGAAAAGCAAATAAAAAAGCATGTGATAAGAGGCTGCCTATAGTTGCTTAGAAACAGGCAGAAATTTAAAGGTTTAAATGTTATGATATATTAATCTAAAAATGTTGGTTGTGCAAAGCTGGTAAATGGGTAGTAAAGTCATTATCTATCTTTTTAAACAGTAACAATTTTAGTGTAGACTGACCCTTTAACTGTTTTCCAAAATTAAAAAGTTGCACAACACAGTTCAAAAATACATTACAAAGTACAGTTACAATTATATTAACACTGTATAATAAAAATGATTTAAAATAAATATTGCGCACAAAAGTTATAAGGGCTCAACGATATGAGATCTCGGGTGTTAGGACTTTAACATAGAGATACAGTACCTAGCAAAAGTATTTACCCCCTTGGCATTTTCACGATTTGTTGCACTACAGTGGATTTTTTGGGAGTTTGTAAACAGTGTGAAGATGCAAAATATGGCAAAACCACAGAAAACCTGTTTGCATATCTATTCACCCCCCAAGTCAATACTTCGTAGAGTGGTGTTACAGTCTCTGGGGCCTTTCAGAACAGATATATATATATATATTTTCGAATTTTTTAAAACAAGTTATTTTCTTTATTTCACTTTACCAATTCAGAGTATTTTGTGTATGTCCATTACATGAAATCCAATTGAAAATCCATTCTAATTCCAGGAAGTAATGCAACAAAGTGGGAAAAATGCCAAGGGGGTGAATGCTTTTGCTAGGCACTGTTCATACATATAGATGTCTAAATATGTGTGTGTATATATATATATATATATATATATATATATATTGTCTTTATATGTGTATATTTGTATTTACAGACTTGTATACACATATAAACACAAATATATGTATACAAATATAGAAGTGCATTTGAGCCTTTTGCAGTTAAAGTGAATGTAAAGTTTCACGAATCAGTGCCCGGTTTTTAAACATCCTATTAAAAACAGGGGCACTTTCATTCATGAAACTTTACATTTCACTGGTTTTGTTAAAATACTTACCTTTCCTTCTTGCAAGTCGGAGCAGTGGTTCCCCTGGCCGGTTCTAGTCTCTTCATACTTCAGCAATGAAGAATCTAGCTTCCTCCAATCACGGCGTGACCTCAGGCAATGTTTGTTCTGGAGGGGAAGCCATGTTTGGAGAAAGCCGGATTCGTCATTGCTGACTTTACCAATTCAGAGTATTTTGTGTATGTCCATTACATGAAATCCAATTGAAAATCCATTCTAATTCCAGGAAGTAATGCAACAAAGTGGGAAAAATGCCAAGGGGGTGAATGCTTTTGCTAGGCACTGTTCATACATATAGATGTCTAAATATGTGTGTGTATATATATATATATATATATATATATATATATATATATATATATATATATATATTGTCTTTATATGTGTATATTTGTATTTACAGACTTGTATACACATATAAACACAAATATATGTATACAAATATAGAAGTGCATTTGAGCCTTTTGCAGTTAAAGTGAATGTAAAGTTTCACGAATCAGTGCCCGGTTTTTAAACATCCTATTAAAAACAGGGGCACTTTCATTCATGAAACTTTACATTTCACTGGTTTTGTTAAAATACTTACCTTTCCTTCTTGCAAGTCGGAGCAGTGGTTCCCCTGGCCGGTTCTAGTCTCTTCATACTTCAGCAATGAAGAATCTAGCTTCCTCCAATCACGGCGTGACCTCAGGCAATGTTTGTTCTGGAGGGGAAGCCATGTTTGGAGAAAGCCGGATTCGTCATTGCTGACTTTACCAATTCAGAGTATTTTGTGTATGTCCATTACATGAAATCCAATTGAAAATCCATTCTAATTCCAGGAAGTAATGCAACAAAGTGGGAAAAATGCCAAGGGGGTGAATGCTTTTGCTAGGCACTGTTCATACATATAGATGTCTAAATATGTGTGTGTATATATATATATATATATATATATATATATATATATATATATATATATATATTGTCTTTATATGTGTATATTTGTATTTACAGACTTGTATACACATATAAACACAAATATATGTATACAAATATAGAAGTGCATTTGAGCCTTTTGCAGTTAAAGTGAATGTAAAGTTTCACGAATCAGTGCCCGGTTTTTAAACATCCTATTAAAAACAGGGGCACTTTCATTCATGAAACTTTACATTTCACTGGTTTTGTTAAAATACTTACCTTTCCTTCTTGCAAGTCGGAGCAGTGGTTCCCCTGGCCGGTTCTAGTCTCTTCATACTTCAGCAATGAAGAATCTAGCTTCCTCCAATCACGGCGTGACCTCAGGCAATGTTTGTTCTGGAGGGGAAGCCATGTTTGGAGAAAGCCGGATTCGTCATTGCTGACGTAAGAAGAGACGAGCGGTGGAAGGGAAAATCGCTGCTACGGCTTGCTAGAAGGAAATGTAAGTGTTTTAACAAAACCGGTGAAATGTAAAGTTTCATGAATGAAAGTGCCCCTGTTATTTATTAATAATATTTTTAAAACCCAGGCACTCATTTGTGAAACTTTACATTCACTTTAAGTAGATAAAAACTAGTAAAAAGATATTTATGCAATATTCATATTTAACAAAGGTTTAAACTATGTATTTACTGTAAATATTTCACATTCCAATGTTCTGTACATAGGGTAATATGTTCTAAGTATTTGTAAATATATATTCCTATATATATCTGTATATATCTATATATAATCATATATATACTGTGTATGTGTGTGTGTATATATATATATATATATATATATATACACACACACACACACAAAAAGTATCAGCGCTGAACAAGTAACATGAAAATAAACTCACCAAATTCAGTGTTTCTAGTTATATTAATAATCACGCTAAAATCACACTCACTTGTTCAAACCTCAATCAGTATGAGGTAAGGTGCTGGCGTGGAGGCTATTTCAAGCCCTGTAAGACATCCTGCTATCCTTTTTACTGCTTGGTACTTCTTCACAGTATTGCAGTGCTATTCCAAAAGCAAAACCTCTTTACATCTGTCTTGTCAGCCTTTTTTAACTCCTTAATCCCACAGAATTGATATGAAAAAGGGGGATGGATAGGGGCTTTAAAGATCAGACTTGGTGTTATAGTTTGCAATTTATTAGTAACACTCCATACTATGCCAATAGTATATGACACACTTATAACACACTTGAAATCACAATGCTTAAAAAATAAATAAAAAAGAGAGCTAAAAACCACTTCTGTTAGAGCTGGCACTAAACGATCTATGCTGTAAACAGAAAATTAACCGAAAACAGCTGAAAGTCTTGTGGCCCTTCAAACAGAGTGTGTATGAGTCAAGAGCAGATCATGACGTGTTTCACGACTATGGGTCGCTTCTTCAGAGGTGGGGCCGCCCCCCTACATCTCTAGATTTATGCATACAGGTCCTTAACTAATGGATGCCCAACCACCATTTTGATTACTGGCAAGCTACACTATACTATGGGCATCCACAGACAAACTTGTCTTTTCAGACTTAATCCTAAAAATCACATATAAAACGTTATTTAAACAATTAATATGTGTTCAAATATGTTTAATATGTGTTAAAATGAGAGAAATCTTAATGTATCCTTCCTGGTAAAATATTTTATGATTAAATAAATAAAATATAATTATCCCTAATGATATCAACATTTCATAAATACATTGTTAAAATCATGTATATTAAACTACTTATATAAAAATCCTTCATACAAAACTTGAGTAAAAGTTTTTTTCTATATAAAAAATACATTTAAAATGTGATCCCTAAAAACCATTGATCCCTAAAATATTATTAGTGAAATGTAACCTTCTGTCTAATAGCAGTTTGCAGGGCATAGAGGATATTATGCTGCTTATTGCATATACTTACTATTTGCTCCCACATCAATTCACATAACCTAAAATATAAAACTGACCAATCGAACTTCTAACCAAGTTTGCCCCTATAGATAAATATACCCCAATCAGATTTATTTAAAATACCCTAGGAGACGTATGAGGATATATATATACACACTCCAATATAGTCTGAATAGAATTAAATGTAGTATAACATAAATGTGATATAATATAATACAATGTTATATTAAACCTTAAAGGAACACTGTACCCAAATTTTAAGCATGCAATTTTAAGCAACTTTCTAATTTACTCCTATTATCAATGTTTATCTTTGTTCTCTCGCTATCATTATTTGAAAAAGAAGGCATCTAAGCTTTTTTTTGGTTTCGGTACTCTGGACAGCACTTTTTTATTGGTGGATGAATTTATCCACCAATCAGCAAGGACAACCCAGGTTGTTCACCAAAAATGGGCCGGCATCTAAACTTACATTCTTGCATTTCAAATAAAGATACCAAGAGAATGAAGAAAATTTGATAATAGGAGTAAATTAGAAAGTTGCTTAAAATTTCATGTTCAATCTGAATCACCAAAGAAAAATTTTGGGTACAGTGTCCCTTTAACCCCTTAATGACCACAGCATTTTTCCATTTTCTGTCCATTTGGGACCAAGGCTATTTTTACATTTTTGCGGTGTTTGTGTTTAGCTGTAATTTTCCTCTTGCTCATTTACTGTACCCACACATATTATATACCGTTTTCTTCTGTTAAGTGTGATCAGTCCACGGGTCATCATTACTTCTGGGATATTACTCCTCCCCAACAGGAAGTGCAAGAGGATTCACCCAGCAGAGCTGCATATAGCTCCTCCCCTCTACGTCACTCCCAGTCATTCTCTTGCACCCAACGACTAGATAGGATGTGTGAGAGGACTATGGTGATTATACTTAGTTTTATATCTTCAATCAAAAGTTTGTTATTTTAAAATAGCACCGGAGTGTGTTATTATCTCTCTGGCAGAGTTTGAAGAAGAATCTACCAGAGTTTTTGTTATGATTTTAGCCGGAGTAGTTAAGATCATATTGCTGTTTCTCGGCCATCTGAGGAGAGGTAAACTTCAGATCAGGGGACAGCGGGCAGATGAATCTGCATAGAGGTATGTAGCAGTTTTTATTTTCTGACAATGGAATTGATGAGAAAATCCTGCCATACCGATATAATGTCATGTATGTATACTTTACACTTCAGTATTCTGGGGAATGGTACTTCACTAGAATTACACTGTAAGAAATACATAAAGCTGTTTAATAACTAGAGATTATGTTTAACGTTTTTGCTGGAATGTAAAATCGTTTTCATTTACTGAGGTACTGAGTGAATAAATGTTTGGGCACTATTTTTCCACTTGGCAGTTGCTTAATCTGTTTTTCTGACAGTTTCTGTTCTCCCTCACTGCTGTGTGTGAGGGGGAGGGGCCGTTTTTTTGGCGCTTTTACTGCATCAAATATTTCAGTCAGCAACTCATTGTATTCCCTGCATGATCCGGTTCATCTCTACAGAGCTCAGGGGTCTTCAAAACTTATTTTGAGGGAGGTAATTTCTCTCAGCAGAGCTGTGAGAATTATAGTTTGACTGAGATAAAAAACGTTTATTCTGTAATTTGTTTCCTGCTTTCAGAATTTGTTATCTTTGCTAATGGGATTAAACCTTTGCTAAAGTTGTGTTGTTTACAAGGATTGAGGCTATAACTGTTTCAATTTATTAATTTTCAACTGTCATAGATCTTCTGTGCTTCTTAAAGGCACAGTACGTTTTAATATTATTCTAATTGAATTGTATTTCCAAGTTGCAAGTTTATTTGCTAGTGTGTTAAACATGTCTGATTCAGAGGATGATACCTGTGTCATTTGTTGCAATGCCAAAGTGGAGCCCAATAGAAATTTATGTACTAACTGTATTGATGCTACTTTAAATAAAAGTCAATCTGTACAAATTGAACAAATTTCACCAAACAACGAGGGGAGAGTTATGCCGACTAACTCGCCTCACGTGTCAGTACCTACATCTCCCGCTCAGAGGGAGGTGCGTGATATTGTAGCGCCGAGTACATCTGGGCGGCCATTACAAATCACATTACAGGATATGGCTACTGTTATGACTGAGGTTTTGGCTAAATTACCAGAACTAAGAGGTAAGCGTGATCACTCTGGGGTGAGAACAGAGTGCGCTGATAATATTAGGGCCATGTCAGACACTGCGTCACAGGTGGCAGAACATGAGGACGGAGAACTTCATTCTGTGGGTGACGGTTCTGATCCAAACAGACTGGATTCAGATATTTCAAATTTTAAATTTAAACTGGAAAACCTCTGTGTATTACTAGGGGAGGTGTTAGCGGCTCTGAATGATTGTAACACAGTTGCAATACCAGAGAAAATGTGTAGGTTGGATAAATATTTTGCGGTACCGACGAGTACTGAGGTTTTTCCTATACCTAAGAGACTTACTGAAATTGTTACTAAGGAGTGGGATAGACCCGGTGTGCCGTTCTCACCCCCTCCGATATTTAGAAAAATGTTTCCAATAGACGCCACCACAAGGGACTTATGGCAAACGGTCCCTAAGGTGGAGGGAGCAGTTTCTACCTTAGCTAAGCGTACCACTATCCCGGTGGAGGATAGCTGTGCTTTTTCAGATCCAATGGATAAAAAGTTAGAGGGTTACCTTAAGAAAATGTTTGTTCAACAAGGTTTTATATTGCAACCCCTTGCATGCATTGCGCCGATCACGGCTGCAGCGGCATTCTGGATTGAGTCTCTGGAAGAGAACATTGGTTCAGCTACTCTGGACGACATTACGGACAGGCTTAGAGTCCTTAAACTAGCTAATTCATTCATTTCGGAGGCCGTAGTACATCTTACTAAACTTACGGCGAAGAATTCAGGATTCGCCATTCAGGCACGCAGGGCGCTGTGGCTAAAATCCTGGTCAGCTGATGTTACTTCTAAGTCTAAATTGCTTAATATACCTTTCAAAGGGCAGACCTTATTCGGGCCCGGGTTGAAAGAGATTATCGCTGACATTACAGGAGGTAAAGGCCATGCCCTGCCTCAGGACAAAGCCAAAGCCAAGACTAGACAGTCTAATTTTCGTTCCTTTCGTAATTTCAAAGCTGGAGCAGCATCAACTTCCTCTGCACCAAAACAGGAAGGAGCTGTTGCTCGCTACAGACAAGGCTGGAAACCTAACCAGTCCTGGAACAAGGGCAAGCAGACTAGAAAACCTGCTGCTGCCCCTAAGACAGCATGAATTGAGGGCCCCCGATCCGGGATCGGATCTAGTGGGCGGCAGACTTTCTCTCTTCGCCCAGGCTTGGGCAAGAGATGTTCAGGATCCCTGGGCGCTAGAGATAATATCTCAGGGATACCTTCTGGACTTCAAATACTCTCCTCCAAGAGAGAGATTTCATCTGTCAAGATTGTCAACAATCCAGACAAAGAAAGAGGCGTTTCTACGCTGCGTACAAGAGCTCTTGTTAATGGGAGTAATCCATCCAGTTCCACGATCGGAACAGGGACAGGGGTTTTACTCAAATCTGTTTGTGGTTCCCAAAAAAGAGGGAACTTTCAGACCAATCCTGGACTTAAAGATCCTAAACAAATTCCTAAGAGTTCCATCGTTCAAGATGGAGACTATTCGGACAATTTTACCTATGATCCAAGAGGGTCAGTACATGACCACTGTAGATTTAAAAGATACTTACCTTCACATACCGATTCACAAAGATCATTATCGGTACCTAAGGTTTGCCTTCCTAGACAGGCATTACCAGTTTGTGGCTCTTCCATTCGGATTGGCTACAGCTCCAAGAATCTTCACAAAGGTTCTGGGTGCTCTTCTGGCGGTACTAAGACCGCGGGGAATCTCGGTAGCTCCATACCTAGACGACATTCTGATACAAGCTTCAAGCTTTCAAACTGCCAAGTCTCATACAGAGTTAGTGCTGGCATTTCTAAGTTCACATGGATGGAAGGTGAACGAAAAGAAAAGTTCACTCGTTCCACTCACAAGAGTTCCCTTCCTGGGGACTCTTATAGATTCTGTAGAAATGAAGATTTACCTGACAGAGGACAGGCTAACAAGGCTTCAAAGTGCTTGCCGCACCCTTCATTCCATTCAACACCCGTCAGTGGCTCAATGCATGGAGGGAATCGGCTTAATGGTAGCGGCAATGGACATAGTACCCTTTGCACGCTTACACCTCAGACCACTGCAACTGTGCATGCTAAGTCAGTGGAATGGGGATTACTCAGACTTATCCCCTTCTCTGAATCTGGATCAAGAGACCAGAAATTCTCTTCTATGGTGGCTTTCTCGGCCACATCTGTCCAGGGGGATGCCATTCAGCAGACCAGACTGGACAATTGTAACAACAGACGCCAGCCTTCTAGGTTGGGGTGCCGTCTGGAATTCTCTGAAGGCTCAGGGACAATGGAGTCAGGAGGAGAGTCTCCTGCCAATAAACATTCTGGAATTGAGAGCAGTTCTCAATGCCCTCCTGGCTTGGCCCCAGTTGACAACTCGGGGGTTCATCAGGTTTCAGTCGGACAACATCACGACTGTAGCTTACATCAACCATCAGGGAGGGACAAGAAGCTCCCTAGCTATGATGGAAGTATCAAAGATAATTCTCTGGGCAGAGTCTCACTCTTGCCACCTGTCAGCAATCCACATCCCGGGAGTGGAGAACTGGGAGGCGGATTTCTTAAGTCGTCAGACTTTTCATCCGGGGGAGTGGGAACTTCATCCGGAGGTCTTTGCCCAAATACTTCGACGTTGGGGCAAACCAGAGATAGATCTCATGGCGTCTCGACAGAACGCCAAGCTTCCTCGTTATGGGTCCAGATCCAGGGATCCAGGAGCAGTCCTGATAGATGCTCTGACAGCACCTTGGGACTTCAGGATGGCTTACGTGTTTCCACCCTTCCCGTTGCTTCCGCGATTGATTGCCAGAATCAAACAAGAGAGAGCATCAGTGATTCTAATAGCACCTGCGTGGCCACGCAGGACTTGGTATGCAGACCTGGTGGACATGTCATCCTGTCCACCTTGGTCTCTACCTCTGAAACAGGACCTTCTGATACAGGGTCCCTTCAAACATCAAAATCTAACTTCTCTGAAGCTGACTGCTTGGAAATTGAACGCTTGATTTTATCAAGACGTGGGTTTTCTGAGTCAGTTATTGATACCTTAATACAGGCTAGGAAACCTGTTACCAGAAAGATTTACCATAAGATATGGCGTAAATACCTATATTGGTGTGAATCCAAAGGTTACTCTTGGAGTAAGGTTAGGATTCCTAGGATATTGTCTTTTCTACAAGAAGGTTTAGAAAAGGGTTTATCTGCTAGTTCATTAAAGGGACAGATCTCAGCTCTGTCCATTCTGTTACACAAACGTCTGTCAGAAGTTCCTGACGTCCAGGCTTTTTGTCAGGCTTTGACCAGGATTAAGCCTGTGTTTAAAACTGTTGCTCCACCATGGAGTCTAAACCTTGTTCTTAATGTTTTTCAGGGCGTTCCGTTTGAACCCCTTCATTCCATTGATATAAAGTTGTTATCTTGGAAAGTTCTATTTTTAATGGCTATTTCCTCGGCTCGAAGAGTCTCTGAATTATCAGCCTTACATTGTGATTCTCCTTATTTGATTTTTCATTCGGATAAGGTAGTCCTGCGTACTAAACCTGGGTTCTTACCTAAGGTAGTTACTAACAGGAATATCAATCAAGAGATTGTTGTTCCTTCTTTATGCCCAAATCCTTCTTCAAAGAAGGAACGTCTACTGCACAACCTGGATGTAGTCCGTGCTCTAAAATTTTACTTACAGGCAACTAAGGAATTTCGACAAACGTCTTCTCTGTTTGTCATTTACTCTGGGCAGAGGAGAGGTCAAAAAGCTTCCGCTACCTCTCTTTCTTTTTGGCTTCGTAGCATAATTCGTTTAGCTTATGAGACTGCTGGACAGCAGCCTCCTGAAAGAATTACAGCTCATTCTACTAGAGCTGTGGCTTCCACTTGGGCCTTCAAGAATGAGGCCTCTGTTGAACAGATTTGCAAGGCTGCAACTTGGTCTTCGCTTCATACTTTTTCCAAATTTTACAAATTTGACACTTTTGCTTCATCGGGGGCTATTTTTGGGAGAAAGGTTCTTCAGGCAGTGGTTCCTTCTGTATAAAGAGCCTGCCTATCCCTCCCGTCATCCGTGTACTTTTGCTTTGGTATTGGTATCCCAGAAGTAATGATGACCCGTGGACTGATCACACTTAACAGAAGAAAACATAATTTATGCTTACCTGATAAATTCCTTTCTTCTGTAGTGTGATCAGTCCACGGCCCGCCCTGTTTTTAAGGCAGGTAAATATTTTTTAATTTATACTCCAGTCACCACTTCACCCTTGGCTTTTCCTTTCTCGTTGGTCCTTGGTCGAATGACTGGGAGTGACGTAGAGGGGAGGAGCTATATGCAGCTCTGCTGGGTGAATCCTCTTGCACTTCCTGTTGGGGAGGAGTAATATCCCAGAAGTAATGATGACCCGTGGACTGATCACACTACAGAAGAAAGGAATTTATCAGGTAAGCATAAATTATGTTTTTCTCTCTATTAAATGGACTTTCCAAAGATACCATTATTTTCATCATATCTTATAATTTACTATAAAAAAAATTATAAAATATGAGAAAAAAATGAAAAAAAAACACTTTTTCTAACTTTGACCCCCAAAATCTGTTACACATCTACAACCACCAAAAAACACCCATGCTAAATATTTTCTAAATTTTATCCTGAGTTTAGAAATACCCAATGTTTACATGTTCTTTGCTTTTTTTGCACGTTATAGGGCCATAAATACAAGTAGCACTTTGCTATTTCCAAACCATTTTATTCAAGATTAGCGCTAGTTACATTGGGACACTGATATCTTTCAGGAATCCCTGAATATCCCTTGACATGTATATATTTTTTTTTAGAAGACATCCCAAAGTATTGATCTAAGCCAATTTTGGTATATTTCATGCCACCATTTCACCGCCAAATGCGATCAAATACAAAAAATCGTTCACTTTTTCACAAACTTTCGGTTTCTCACTGAAATTTTTTACAAACAGCTTGTGCAATTATGGCATAAATGGTTGTAAATTTTTCTCTGGGATCCCCTTTGTTCATAAATAGCAGACATATATGGCTTTGGCATTGCTTTTTGGTAATTAGAAGGCCGCTAAATGCCGCTGCGCACCACACGTGTATTATGCCCAGCAGTGCAGGGGTTAATTAGGGAGCTTGTAGGGAGCTTGTAGGGTTAATTTTAGCTTTAGTGTAGTGTAGCAGACAACCCAAAGTATTGATCTAGGCCCATTTTGGTATATTGCATGCCACCATTTTACCGCCAAATGCGATCAAATAAAAAAAAAAGTTGAATTTTTCACAATTTTAGGTTTCTCACTGAAATGATTTACAAACAGCTTGTGCAATTATGGCACAAATGGTTGTAAATGCTTCTCTGGGATCCCCTTTGTTCAGAAATAGCAGACATATATGACTTTGGCGTTGCTTTCTGGTAATTAGAAGGCCGCTAAATGCTGCTGCGCATCACACGTGTATTATGGCTAGCAGTGAAGGGGTTAATTAGGTAGTTTGTAGGGAGCTTGCAGGGTTAATTTTAGCTTTAGTGTAGAGCTCAGCCTCCCACCTGACACATCAGACCCCCTGATCCCTCCCAAACAGCTCCCTTCCCTCCCCCACCCCACAATTGTCCCCGCCATCTTAAGTACTGGCAGAAAGTCTGCCAGTACTAAAATAAAAGTTTTTTTTATTTAAATTTTTATTTTTTTAAAGCATATTTACATATGCTGTTGTGTAGCATCCCCCCTTAGCCCCCAACATCCCTGATCCCCCCCCAAAACAGCTCTCTAATCCTCCCCATCTGCCTTATTGGGGGCCATCTTGGGTACTGGCAGCTGTCTGCCAGTACCCATTTTGCAAAATAAAAAGTTTTTTTTTGTTTTTATTTTTATTTTCTGTAGTGTAGCTTCCCCCTTCCCCACAGACCAACCCCCACCACCTGCCTGATCTTTTTTTTGTCCAACTTTTTTTCCCCTTTTCTGTCCATTTTACTGTTACTTTTTCTGTAGTGCAGCGGTTCCCACCCGCTCCCTCCCGTGCACGCGCCCGCCCCCACCCTCCCGTGCACGTGCGCGCGCCCGTGCGCGCCCCCGATCCCGCCCCCTCAGCATCATCCAGGGCCATCGATGTCAGCCACCCGCCTCCCACACTGGCTCCCACCCACCAACGAACCTAGCCGTTAATGTCCGGTGCAGAGAGGGCCACAGAGTGGCTCTCTCTGCATCGGATGGCTAAAAATGGTTATTGCAGGATGCCTCGATATCGAGGCATCACTGCAATAACCGGAAAGCAGCTGGAAGCGAGCAGGATCGCTTCCAGCTGCTTTCCACACCGAGGACGTGCAGGGTACGTCCTCAGGCGTTAACTGCCTTTTTTGTGAGGACGTACCCTGCACGTCCTCGGTCGTTAAGGGGTTAATGTGCATCTATATACATATGCACTCCCTTGTATGTGTACAACTCTATGTATATCCATATTACATTGTACCTGTGATTCTAGAGGAATGCAGCCAGATCAATATCTCTATTTAGCCCAAGTGGACCCAGGCTCCCTAGAGCGTGGGTCCAAAAGGTCTCTCTTTTCCTTAATGCTAAAAGTCTGCTGCTTATAAAACACAGCACAACTCCCACTTAAAAGCTTTGATAACAGTAATTCATTATGTGCACTCATATAAAGGTTAAAATCAATCATCAGCTAAATCATATAGTCACCAGGCCCCTGTCTCCTGCTGCTGCTTCTCACCACCTGCCGAACACCGTTCATAAGATCTTCCACTGATTCCCATGTGGCATACATTTTTAGAAGTATGGAAGCCCGTAAGTCACACTAGAATGCTTTCATCTGCTGGCAGGCAAACTTTTTAAAAACATGTTGAGTTGTATTTTATAGATTTGAAAGTGTTTTTGGCAGTTAAACTAAACGCAACTGCCTATATCCCAGCTGCATTTTGTATTAAATGAATGTGGTGGACCTCATTTGATGAAGTCTTTTACTGACACTTTCATGGATTTTTACTGGTGCCTGTTTAGTATTTATATTTCTTTTGCAAGATGTACAGAGTCCACGGATTCATCCTAACTTGTGGGATATTGTCCTTCCTGACAGGAAGTAGCAAAGAGAGCACCACAGCAGAGCTGTCTATATAGCTCCCCCCTTAACTCCACCCCCCAGTCATTCTCTTTGCTGGCTCTAAGCAGGAAGGGTAAAGAGAAGAGGTGTTAAACTGTTAGTTTTATTTTATCTTCAATCATCTTCTTTGTTTGTTGTCTATGCTGGAAAGCGTAGAGGTCAAAAGGCTACGGCTACCTCTCTTTCCTTTTGGCTGAAAAGCATCATCCGTTTGGCTTATGAGAGTGCTGGACAGCAGCCTCCTGAAAGAATTACAGCTCACTCCACTAGAGCGGTGGCTTCCACATGGGCTTTTAAAAATGATGCTTCTGTTGAACAGATTTGTAAGGCTGCGACTTGGTCTTCGCTTCATACCTTTTCCAAATTTTACAAATTTGATACTTTTGCTTCTTCTGCGGCTATTTTTGGGAGAAAGGTTTTGCAAGCAGTAGTGCCTTACGTTTAGGTTCCTGTCTTGTCCCTCCCTTCATCCGTGTCCTAAAGCTTTGGTATTGGTATCCCACAAGTTAGGATGAATCCGTGGACTCTGTACATCTTGCAAAAGAAAACAGAATTTTCAAAACACATTTTACCAGCATATGATTGGCTGGTTGACTACATAAAACACATTCTCATGAAACCTATAATAACTTATTTAGGAAACTTTGCATTCATATTCACTTTTAGTAAACTGAAAGTTGCATCACAAGACCATCCGAACTGTCACTTGTCTAAGGTATGAAACCCATGACTAAGTGTCTACACAACAACTTGCACTAATCATTATATATATTTTTTTTTTAAGAAAAATCTAACTGTTTTTAAAGCATAATCTTTTAAACACAAGAAATCTGTTATTCGTTTACTAGCGCCTAAATGCTTGTTTTTGTTTGTAAATGTAGCTATTTGAAGAACTGCCCAAAGGCTAGAAGATCCATGAGTGCCAGACATCCTATTTATGGAGCAGTGACTTCATTTCTGCAGTCGCTGATTATGCAGTCAGAGCCTCGCTTTGCTATGTTTGGTCCTGGGCTAGAACAACTTGATGACTCTCTGTTCATAAGGATGATGACATCCCCAGATCTTCTTCCAGTTATAAGCTTACTGCAGAGACAAAACCATGGTAAGGATACACAATTACTCAAGAAGCTTAATCAACAGCTAGAACACTATTTTCACCTACAATTTCTTTCCATCATCTAATATCTGTTGGATTGAAAAAGGCTAAATTTGTCAAATATCCCGCAAAATTACTTTATTTTTTATTGAGGTTGAATACAAGATGTACTAATCATACAGTTTAAAGCTAACTCAATGCTTGTAGTTATAATATGCATAGCAATTACAATTACTAACCTCATATTTCTTTAACCATATATTTCATTGAATTTTCAGTGCAGTACAATTGCAAATGATACTAACAAAAATAGTAAACAAATGATAAAATGAAGACTATCCAGCATTAAACTTCACTGTTTCATCCTGTAGTCAAAATGCAACGCAAGTCAACCCAATAACAATAGAAGATAACGAAAAGTGAATAATAACCATAAGACAAGAAGTAAAAAGGATATACTTTGTCAATACACTTAGAGCTGAACAACACTGGAGTAGTGCTGGGGGACATGTTTATAGATTTGCGTCTAAAAGCATAAAATGTATAAATCAATAGGATTAGGAAATATCTTTCAGGTGCAATTTAGTACAGCAAATATACTTAGAAAAAACTCCAATGAGGGATATAGGTGCAAATTAAAAATAGAATAACAATTAGTTGGAGGGGGGAAAAAGGAAGGGGGGTAAGGGTAGCGAGTAGGAAATGTAGTCAGGCCGAGCTATTAGCATGGATGGCTGTTCCTGGGAAATTCAGCTGCTCAATATATATAATTAAATCCAAGGGGACCAGATTTCATTGTGTAAATCAGATTTATTTAATGTTCTAAAGACAAATTGCTACTTGGTTCTAATATATTTCATGACCTGAGAAAAGGTAGGTGGGGCAGATTTCTTGTAATCTCTTACAATGGCCAGTTTTATTGCCATAAGCAAGTGTGTTAGTTAAATTGTTTGGAATTTTAACAATTTGGTGCGTTGCAAGTGCAGGAGACCCACCTCTGATGTTCTTGGGACTTTTATCTGCATGTCTCTACATGCATTAAATGTGTCAGTCCATAGGGCTTGAGGCGCACCCACCATATATGTATCTCATTACCTGTGTGTCCACAGTCTCACCAACAAAGAGGAGAGGTACCAGGAAATATTTCGTGCAAAGTGATAGGAACTAGGGAACTAAATGCTATCTGATAGTAATTTTATAGTAGAGTTCTCATAATGTGACACAATGTGGTGTCTTTTTAACAATTACAAATGCATGGAACCATTTCATGGTCTCCAATGTGAAGGCAAGGTCCATCTCACAAGCCATGTATTGTCCTAATTTGTCTAGCACTGAACCAGTTAGGAGAATCCTATAGTGAAAGGATAGGGCACCTCTAAAAGTAGAGATGCTGACCTACCTTTTTCCACAGGGGGTAATATTTCTGAGCCCCTTTATAGCAATGTTATAGGACCACAATAAGCTTCCTTCTGCAAAGATATTCAAAGTGTAAAAATGTGGGAATGGAGTATGCCTGCTGTAATTGGAGGACATCTGACCAGTTGTTCTCATATAGGTCTTTTACTACAATGTCACTCTCAGTCCATAAAGTAGTATGAGTTTCTGGCATAGATCAGAAGATGCCCGATTATCTGTGTATATCCCAGCAGCATTCCAATGTTTGAGTGTGTCTAGCATAATAGGATGGGTAATTCCTAAACCTAATCTAGGATATGTTGGAATCCAAGGACGATCAGTGAGTAGGACACCTGACTGGAGTAAACTTGCTCTACCTGCTCTTGCCATCTAGGAATTTGTTCTGTAGCTCCTATGCCAACAATTGAGATAGGCGAGCTGCATCATTGTATAGGAGAACATTATGCAAGTCTAGGCCTCCACATTTGATCGGTCTTTGTAAGGTGTGCTTGGAAGTACTTGTTTTTTATTTGTCCCCTTTCAAATATAGTTGGTGATTATACCCTGGAGTTTATTAAGAATAACTCTGGAACTGAGAGCTGTAAAAATCTAAAAAAGTATGTTAATTTCGGAATCAAAGTGATTTTAAGGGTCTCTATTTTTCTAGTCCATCAAATTTTAGCAAATTCCCATCCATCTAGTTGTTGCCTAATTTCCGGGATTCTATCAGCATAATTTTTAGCAATAACTAAATTGAGGTTTAAACTATAGTATACACATAGATGTGTTTAATATGTGTAGAAAACCATGCAAAGGATACAAATTTATAACCATGTTAAAATATCTACAGTTAGATTTAATAAAAAGACTTATTAAGTTTACGTTTGTAATTACTAAGTGCGGCAAGTACGCAATAAGATAACATTTTGAATTTAGTAGCAATGTAATGTTGTCAGCAAAAAAGGTAAGAAGTGTTTCTCATGGATATTTCCATTTTTTTATAACCTAAATCCTAGGTCTACCATCCAAACGCTTAAGAAGGTAGGATGTAATGAGGTTTAACAATTATAAATAAGATGAAACAGGAAATTGAAACAGTAGTAACATCTACAGCATACACACATAGCCAAGTAACCAGAATAATTACATTTAAACAGAAGCCAAATTACAAAAACAGCTTGTAAAAATACAACAGCAATATTAAACAATTAAGGTGGGGAGATCCAACCTCATCCTGTAAAGATTTTATGTGGTTGCCCGCTACAGATATGTTGTAATCTAAATCTTATAGCCAAACCCTTAAGAATTCAGGATGTAATCACTCTCCAGTAGGGCTAGGAGGAAAGGATACTCTTCTCTTAGATGTGGTAAGTGGCCTCTTGGGTAAAGGTGTTCATTCTGGGGCAGAGATTCTGAGACCCTTGCAGATGGAGGCAGCCAAAGGATGAGGGGAGGGGTGGAGGAGAGACCACTTATCTAAGAGTTTTAGTCCTTGATCTATAGAGGAAACTATCTGGGTTTGTCCATTGTGCTGTAAAATTAACTTGATCGAGTAACCCCATAGATATATATTATGCTTCTTCAGACATTGAGTCATTGGAAAGAAGGTGCAACAGGTCTGGTAAAATCTGGATAGCCGAGTATGGTCTTGAGATGGATTTGTTTCTGAAAGGCATCATAAAGTATTTCCTCCATAAAGGTGAAGCAATGTAAACGTATGATGACATTCCATGGCTGTTCTTCAGCAATTAATTTTTTTAGTTGTGGGGGAGTGCTGTTTTATTTTACTCACTGCACCTGTAAGCTGTGTATAATCACACCAAAACAGAAAGAGAAACAATCTGCCAGGAACGAACAGCAAAATCAATAGCTTGTTCTATGGCCCGGTTACCACCTGGAAGTAGCTTCTTTCTGCCCAATTGTGCTTTTCACAGAGGAAAACTTTCCTGTAGTATATCAGTCTGATCCCGCCGATATGGTCAGTCCAGCCCCGAAATACCAGGCAATTCTCCTCTGAACAAGGAAAAGGCAACCCCAGACGATCGTTTCGGCCTTCTGTGGGCGTCGTCAATGAGGTGCAGCCATATTCCTCTAAGCACATTGGGCAAGGAGTCCACGTCTGGTTTCCCCCATCACCCATAGGGAGACTATCCCCAGGGTCATATTTACATATGCAAAACATAAAGAGAAGCAGTCTGCCAGGAACGAACAGCAGCATCAATAGCTTGTTCTATGGCCCGGTTACCACCTGGAAGTAGCTTCTTTCTGCCCAATTGTGCTTTTCACAGAGGAAAACTTTCCTGTAGTATATCAGTCTGATCCCGCCGATATGGTCAGTCCAGCCCCGAAATACCAGGCAATTCTCCTCTGAACAAGGAAAAGGCAACCCCAGACGATCGTTTCGGCCTCCTGTGGGCGTCGTCAATGAGGTGCAGCCATATTGCTCTAAGCACATTGGGCAAGGAGTCCACGTCTGGTTTCCCCATCACCCATAGGGAGACTATCCCCAGGGTCATATTTACATATGAAAAACAGAAAGAGAAGCAGTCTGTCAGGAACGAACAGCAGCATCAATAGCTTGTTCGTTGGCCCGGTTACCACCTGGAAGTAGCTTCTTTCTGCCCAATTGTGCTTTTCACAGAGGAAAACTTTCCTATAGTATATCAGTCTGATCCTGCCGATATGGTCAGTCCAGCCCCGAAATACCAGGCAATTCTCCTCTGAACAAGGAAAAGGCAACCCCAGACGATCGTTTCAGCCTTCTGTGGGCCTCGTCAGTGAGGTGCCCAATGTGCTTAGAGGAATATGGCTGCACCTCACTGACGAGGCCCACAGAATGCTGAAACGATCGTCTGGGGTTGACATTTCTTTGTTCAGAGGAGAATTTCCTGGTATTTCGGGGCTGGACTGACCATTTCGGCGGGATCAGACTGATATACTACAGGAAAGTTCTCCTCTATGAAAAGCACAATTGGGCAGAAAGAAGCTACTTCCAGGTGGTAACCGAGCCAACAAACAAGCTATTGATGCTGCTGTTCGTTCCTGGCAGACTGCTTCTCTTTCTGTTTTGCATATATAATCACACCACTCTTATTTATTTCTGTATAACGGAAACTGTGTTAGTTGTGCAGTATCAGATGTTCCGAATACACATTTGGCACTATTTGACACTTTTAAAAGTTATCAAATAGTTAACCAGTACGCTCGCGGCTATTCCTGCCGAGCGTACCTGGTTTTCAATCCGTCACCCTGGAGGCCGCGGATGCCATAGGAATCAATGGGAGTCTGAAAGCAGTGAAAGCTTATGTTCGATGCTGCCAGATATCCCATCGATTTCTATGGTAGAAAACCAGTTACGTTTACACCTAACACCCTAACATAAGCCCCGAGTCTAAACACCCCTAATCTGCCGCCCCAACACCGCCGCAACCTAAATAAAATGTATTAACCCCTATTTCGCCGCTCCCCGACCTGCCGCAACCTAAATAAATGTATTAAACCCTATCCCGCCGCACCCGGACCCCGCAGCCACCTAAAGAAATGTATTGACCCCTATCCTGCCGCTCCCGGACCCCGCCGCCACCTAAATAAACGTATTAACCCCTAAACCTCTGGCCTCCCACATCACTACCACTAACTAAACCTATTAACCCCTAAACCGTCAGCCCCCCACATCGCCATAAACTAAATTAGGCTATTAACCCCTAAACCTAACAAGCCGCTAACTTTAAATTAAAATTACAACATCCCTATCTTAAAATAAATTTAAACTTACCTGTAGAAATAAAATAAACTATTTTTAAACTATTAAAGGGACACTGTACCCAATTTTTTTCTTTTATGATTCAGATAGAGCATGCAATTTTAAGCATCTTTCTAATTTACTCCTATTGTCAAATTTTCTTTATTCTCTTGTTATCTATATTTTAAAAGCAAGAATTTAAGTTTAGATGCCGGCCCATTTTTGGTGAACAACCTGGGTTGTCCTTGCTGATTGGACAGCACCAATAAACAAGTGCTGTCCATGGTCTGAACCACAAATTTGCTGGCTCCTTAGCTTAGATGTCTTCTTTTTCAAATAAAGAAAGCAAGAGAACGAAGAAAAATTGATAATAGGAGTAAATTAGAAAGTTGCTTAAAATTGCATGCTCTATCTGAATCACAAAAGAAAAAATTTGGGTTCAGTGTCCCTTTAATTAACCTAACCTAACTATTATACTACACTTAAATTAAACTACCAATTAAAATTTGCTGGCTCCTTAGCTTAGATGTCTTCTTTTTCAAATAAAGAAAGCAAGAGAACGAAGAAAAATTGATAATAGGAGTAAATTAGAAAGTTGCTTAAAATTGCATGCTCTATCTGAATCACAAAAGAAAAAATTTGGGTTCAGTGGTTAATTAACCTAACCTAACTATTATACTACACTTAAATTAAACTACCAATTAAATTAACTAAATTACATATAAAAAAAACCCTAACCCTACTCAAATTATTTAAATCTACTATTTAACCTTATTAAAAATGACTAAATCACACACAAAAAATAAACGCTAAGTTACAAAAAATAATGATGAAGACTTCTTGCTGGCTGGATGGACCCTTTATTTAAGTTTTTTTGGGTGGGTTATATTTTTAGAGTCTGGGCAGTAAAAGAGCTAAATGCCCTTTTAAGGGCAATGCCCATACAAATGCCCTTTTCAGGGCAATGGGGAGCTTAGGTTTTTTAAAAAGGGTTTTTATTTGGGTGGGTTGGTTATGGGGGTGGTGGGTTTTACTGTTGGGGGGTGTTTGTATTTTTTTTTTCAGGTAAAAGAGCTGATTTCTTTGGGGCAATGCCCCAGAAAAGGCCCTTGGTAGTGTTTAGTGTAGGCTAGGGTTTTTTATTTTGGGGGGGCTTTGTTATTTTGATAGAGCTAATAGATTAGGTGTAATTCTCTTTTATTTTTGATAATGTGATTTGTTTTTTTTCGTAATTTAGTGTTTTTTATTTTTTGTAACTTAGCGTTTATTTTTTTGTGTAATTTAGTATTTTTTAATAAGGTTAAATAGTAGATTTAAATAATTTGAGTAGGGTTAGTTTTTTTAAATATGTAATTTAGTTAATTTAATTGGTAGTTTAATTTAAGTGTAGCAGAATAGTTAGGGTAGGTTAATTAATAGTTTAAAAATAGTTTATTTTATTTCTACAGGTAAGTTTAAATTTATTGTAAGATAGGGATGTGGTAATTTTAATTTAAAGTTAGGGGGTTGTTAGATTTAGGGGTTAATAGCTTAATTTAGTTTATGGCGATGTGGGGGGCTGGCTGTTTAGGGTTTAATAGATTGTTAGTGGTAGTGATGTGGGAGGCCAGAGGTTTAGGGGTTAATACGTTTATTTAGTGGTGGCGGGGTCCGGGAGCGGCGGGATAGGGGTTAATACGTTTATTTAGGGGGTGGCGGGGTCCAGGAGCGGCAGGATAGGGGTTAATACATTTATTTAGGTTGCGGCGGGTCGGGGAGCGGCGAAATAGGGGTTAATACATTTTATTTAGGTTGCGGCGGTGTTGGGGCGGCAGATTAGGGGTGTTTAGACTCGGGGCTTATGTTAGGGTGTTAGGTGTAAACGTAACTGGTTTTCTACCATAGAAATCAATGGGATATCTGGCAGCATCGAACATAAGCTTTCACTGCTTTCAGACTCCCATTGATTCCTATGGCATCCGCGGCCTCCAGGGTGACGGATTGAAAACCAGGTACGCTCGGCAGGAATAGCCGCGGGGTGGCGGCGGGGTCCGGGAGCGGCGGGTTAGGGGTTAAACATTTTAGTATAGTGGCGGCGTTTAGTGACAGGGTATAAATAAAGTTGGTAAAAAGCAGAATAGACGCAAGATCGATGACTGCTAATTAACAACAGTCCGATGCTCATCGCCCTGTACTTGGTGCGCTTTTTTATAAATATGGAGATCGTATTCAGGTCCGCGGCCGCGATGTTAGGCGAGCATATTGGTGCCGGCGAATGCAGCATAGTTGAGGCTTTGATAAATATCCCCCTTTAAGTGTACAGCACCTCTTTCCTCCTATATTATTGTTGATAAATATGAATCATACAATTAATTACTTCACAATAATACCTATTAGGAAACAACACTAGTAGTGCCATTATTTTTTCTTGTCATAAATGAATACAAAACAAGTGAAGAAAACACACCCTCCCCTTGCACAGCTAGCTTTATCAGGTTCACATCATTATAATTCAATTGTTAATATATTGAGGGGAGGGGGAGCTGGAGAAGAATGAAAAGATAGGGATAAGTCAATAATACATAGAATGTATATATTTTATACAGGTTTACACCCATGATGGGCATAGTTTTGCTTGCTGCTATATTACAGTTCACAGGTTCAAATCTTACTTGCAGTACAATACAATTTTTAGTAGTAATATGTTCAGTCTGATATAAGCCGTGTTCGGCAAACGTCGAGACCCAGCGCCAGTTAAATCCCCTGAGTAATGACGTGGCGCTGGGAAACGTCACGGTTTTGGGAGCGTTAAAAAAAAAACGCTCCCAAGCCGCGTCATAGGGAGCTGAGACGCTCAGACGCTTACTCTTCTCACTCCCAGCGTTACCAGCAAGCTGGAAGCGCTGGGACTGACATCATCTGAGCGTTCAGAGAATGCCCAGCACCTCGCTTGGAAGCCTTCCCCGAACGCTCCAAGCGAGTCTGGGCTCGCTGGAGTCGTTTGCCGAACGCGGCTATAGAAGTGTCCACAGGGAGACTTGAAGCTCATATAGCACAAGGTTTAGAATGTGTGCTTTATATATATATATATATATATATATATATAGCACATTTGTGGCTTATTTACTAATGTGTGGCAGCCAAGTTGTTAAGAATACTATTTACAATATATCATTTTAAAAATGAGGGAAATTAGATGGAAAATAATAACATTCAAATTGAAAACTGGTGCCTGTGCTATGTAGTGATATTTTGAATTTCATTTGTTTTGGGTATTTTAATTCAAAAGTATAAAAATCTTTTAAGAAGTGAAATAGGTTTTCATTGATATAAACTAATAATTTGAACAATTTGGGCTTAAAAATACCTCTTTCAAAGTAAATATCTTACAACTTATACAACAGCACAAGACAGGTACATAGACTATCACGTAACTAAATTTTAACAAAAAATATTGAGATAATTTTCCACAGGGAGGACAGTGCTCGGGGCCCATTTGGTGAAAGGAGTTAAAGTGTGTCCCTTTATTCCCTGAAAATACTATCACAATTTAAATCACTATTAAGGCTTGATTTAAATCATAGTTTTCTACATAAAGACTAATTCTTGCTGGTATAACTTTAATATGCAAGTAGATAAAGATTTTTAGAATAACAACTTTTCATATTAGTTTTTTTTATCCCCAGTTTAATAGGTTAATCAATATAATTCATATTTTGGACAACTTTTCTGTTGTACTTAGGTTAGGAAGGAAAAAAATAATCATTACCTTAATAATAACAATTTAAATATATTTATTCAACTGAAACAATAACATTACAGCATATGTTATTTGCTTAAACAAACATCCATGTTTGTTAACTAATTTGGCTAAACAAAATATATATTTTAAGAAACTAACGGCTAGATTTAGAGTTTTGTCGGTAACGACCCGCGTATCTAACGCTGGCTTTTTTTCCCCCGCACCTTTAAATACCGCTGGTATTTAGAGTTCACAGAAGGGCTGCGTTAGGCTCCAAAAAGGGAGCGTATAGCATATTTACCGCCACTGCAACTCTCAATACCAGCGGTGCTTACGGACGCGTCCAGCTTCAAAAACGTGCTCGTGCACGATTCCCCCATAGAAAACAATGGGGCATTTTGAGCTGAAAAAAAACCTAACACCTGCAAAAAAGCAGCGTTCAGCT
The DNA here is from genome assembly GCF_027579735.1 of Bombina bombina. Lineage (NCBI taxonomy): Eukaryota > Metazoa > Chordata > Amphibia > Anura > Bombinatoridae > Bombina > Bombina bombina. Next base: position 120,934,347 of record NC_069500.1, read on the forward strand.
CCTAACGCAGCCCCATTGTTTTCTATGGGGAAACACTTCCTATGTCTGCACCTACCACCCTAACATGTACCCCGAGTCTAAACACCCCTAACCGTACACTTATTAACCCCTAATCTGCCGCCCCTGCTAGCGCTAACCCCTGCATATATTTTTTAACCCCTAATCTGCCGCTCCGTACACCGCCGCCATTTACGTTATCCCTATGTACCCCTAATCTGCTGCCCCTAACACCGCCGACCCCTATATTATATTTATTAACCCATAATCTGCCCCCCCCCCAACGTCGCCTCCACCTACCTACAATTATTAACCCCTAATCTGCCGACCGGACCTCACCGCTACTATAATAAATGTATTAACCCCTAATCCGCCTCACTCCCGCCTCAATAACCCTATAATAAATAGTATTAACCCTCTAATCTGCCCTCCCTAACATCGCCGACACCTAACTTCAAGTATTAACCCCAAATCTGCCGACCGGACCTCACCGCTACTCTAATAAATTTATTAACCCCTAAAGCTAAGTCTAACCTTAACCCTAACACCCCCCTAAATTAAATATAATTTTAATCTAACGAAATAAATTAACTCTTATTAAATAAATTATTCCTATTTAAAGCTAAATACTTACCTGTAAAATAAACCCTAATATAGCTACAATATAAATTATAATTATATTGTAGCTATTTTAGGATTTATATTTATTTTACAGGCAACTTTGTAATTATTTTAACCAGGTACAATAGCTATTAAATAGTTCATAACTATTTAATAGCTACCTAGTTAAAATAATTACAAAATTACCTGTAAAATAAATCCTAACCTAAGTTACAATTAAACCTAACACTACACTATCAATAAATTAATTAAATAAAATACCTACAATTATCTACAATTAAACCTAACACTACACTATCAATAAATTAATTAAATACAATACCTACAAATAAATACAATTAAATAAACTAACTAAAGTACAAAAAATAAAAAAATATTTAAAAACATTAGAAAAATATTACCACAATTTTAAACTAATTACACCTACTCTAAGCCCCCTAATAAAATAACAAAGCCCCCCAAAATAAAAAAATGCCCTACCCTATTCTAAAATTAAAATAGAAAAGCTCTTTTACCTTACCAGCCCTTAAAAGGGCCCTTTGCGGGGCATGCCCCAAAGAATTCAGCTCTTTTGCCTGTAAAAAAAACCCATACAATACCCCCCCAACATTAAAACCCACCACCCACATACCCCTAATCTAACCCAAACCCCCCTTAAATAAACCTAACACTAAGCCCCTGAAGATCTCCCTACCTTGTCTTCACCACACCGGGTCCCGATCGGTCCAGAAGAGCCTCCGAAGTATTAAGTATTAAGTTAATACTTGAAGTTAGGTGTCGGCGATGTTAGGGAGGGCAGATTAGGGGTTAATACTATTTATTATAGGGTTATTGAGGCGGGAGTGAGGCGGATTAGGGGTTAATACATTTATTATAGTGGCGGTGAGGTCCGGTCGGCAGATTAGGGGTTAATAATTGTAGGTAGGTGGAGGCGACGTTGGGGGCGGCAGATTAGGGGTTAATAAATATAATATAGGGGTCGGCGGTGTTAGGGGCAGCAGATTAGGGGTTCATAGGGATAACGTAGGTGGCGGCGGTGTGCGGTCGGCAGATTAGGGGTTAAAACATTTTAATAGAGTGGCGGCGGTGTGGGGGGGGGCCTCGGTTTAGGGGTACATAGGTAGTTTATGGGTGTTAGTGTACATTAGAGCACAGTAGTTAAGAGCTTTATGAACCGGCGTTTTTTTTCTGCGGCTGGAGTTTTGTCGTTAGATTTCTTATGCTCACTTCAGCCAAGACTCTAAATACCGGCGTTAGAAAGATCCCATTAAAAAGATAGGATACGCAAATGGCGCAGGGGGATCTGCGGTATGGAAAAGTCGCTGCAAAGTGAGCGTTAGACCCTTTCCTGACTGACTCTAAATACCAGCGGTAGCCCAAAACCAGCGTTAGGAGCCTCTAACGCTGGTTTTGACGGCTAACGCCAAACTCTAAATCTAGCCGTAAGACTGTCAGCCCAGTCTACACATGAAAAACTTATATACTGTCCTCTGTAGCTCACTCGTCATCTTCAGCTTCTCCTTTGTTCATAATCTGGAAAAGAAAATAAAGCCTTATTCTACATAATTAAAAAAATAATCTTTATTTCATAATGGAATAACCTTTGGATGGTAATATATTTTCCTCAAAAAGCATTTTATTTAAAAAAAAATCCGATTTAAATCCAAAAAATCTGATTTAAATAAAAAAAATCAGATTTAAATGAAAAAAATCTGATTTTTTTGATTTTTTGAAAAAAAATCATTGATTTTTATCCACCCTGTTCATGCCACCATTTCACCACCAAATGCGATCAAATAACAAAAATAAATGTTCACTTTTTCATAAACTTTTTCACAAACTTTAGGTTTCTCATTGAAATTATTTACAAACAGCTTGTGCAATGGTTGTAAATGATTATCTGGGATCCACATTGTTCAGAAATAGCAGACATATATGGCTTTGGCATTGCTTTTTGGTAATTAGAAGGCCGCTAAATGCCGCTGCGCACCACACGTTTATTATGCCCAGCAGTGAAGGGGTTAATTAGGGAGCTTGTACAGAGCTTGAAAGGTTAATTTTAGTTTTAGTGTACAGATCAGCCCCCCACCTGACACATCCCACCCCCTGATCCCTCCCTGAGCCCTCTCAAACAGCTCTCTTCCCTCCCCCACCTCACAATTGTCACCACCATCTTTAGTACTGGCAGAAAGTCTGCCAGTGTAAAAATAAAAGGTTTTTGTTTGAGGCGGAGCTTGGCTGCACTGTGTAATGGCCGCATGTTAGTGTAGCTCCTAGGCCCAGACCCCCCGGACCGGCATCCGCAATAAAGCTAACAGGGGAAAAGCATCTGAATACTGCGCAGAAGAACCACATAGCAAGAACAACATACACCTGAGGTGGCTCTGAGACCCGAAACCACGAGCGGACACTGAGCGGGACTTAAGCACCGGCCTGGCGCCAAACATCTCACCAGAGTCCAGAACGCAGCAGAGAGCGCTGCGCACAGGGACCTCCACCTCGATAAGTTCCTGCTCCGTAACGCTACTACCGCGACCCCTCCGCAACACAAAACATGGCGGCCGCGACAGGAAAGAGGTAATGCTTCAGGCCCCACAGAGTGAGCAGATCAGCACAGACAATAAGCACAATTGCAACACATCCATTAGACTGTGGCCGCTGAACCCTTATCCCTTAACTTACAGCACTTAAAGTGCAGATAACAAACAGACCATAGAAGGAAGTCAAAGGACAACTATAAAAAAAAGAAAAGGGGGCTCTGAAAAGGGAAAAGCAGAGATAAATACAGGGATGCAGAGAAACAAGGAGCAACCAAAAGGGGGAAGAAAACAAAACAAAGAGTACTATAATAAGAAAGGGGGAAAGAAATATAAGCACAAAAGCATACACAATAACTGCCACAACACCACGTGGAAACACGCTTGCTAAGTCCTACACAGTCGTAGAACAGAAGGCAAAGGCCTACACCTGGTGATAGGTGGGCTGTTTGAGCGGGGATAAATTTAAAGGGCTTCTACAGCAGTATCTGACTCGTATAACACCCGCAGAGTGAAGCAAGAAGGAAAGCAGGCATAAAACTAGCCCCCTAGGCAAGTGATAATCTGAACCCCTCAGACACTACGGACAACACAGCTTCAGAAGCATTAAGACCTCTATAATATAACAAGAGGATGAACACATAAATAACGAACAAACGCCATCTGGAATATATAGCCTGTGACAGGCACTGAAAATCCCACTTGGTTATGCCAGCGAAAAACAGCAAAAATCTGACACGCCAGCCAGAGCTAAAATGATAAATCAATATCTCAAGCCAGTAGAGGGTGCTTCGCCTGGGGCTGCAGGCTCAGCGACAATGGCACAAGAGAATGTCATAGCGATAGAAACTCAAGCAACCAACACAGCTGGGCAAGCCAGTGAAATCACCAAAGCTGACCTGCAACTCTTAACGACTAAGGATGACATAAAAACCACCATGTCAGACATGCGTGATATGTTAAATGAAATAAAGAAGGACATCAAGAAAGTAGAGTGTAAGGTTTCAACACTAGAAGAGGGTCACAACATTGCTACCCAAGACATTCAACACCTGTCACAGCTATCATACAATCAAGATGAAATTATACACAACCTGATGGAAAAGGTAGAAGACCTTGACAATAGAGGGCGCAGAAATAACCTGCGGGTGAGAGGTGCCCCTGAAACAGTACAACCTACAGCAATTCAAGGCTACCTTCAAGATCTTTTTAGGACTATAAAAGGCACTAGCAAATCACCAGATATAGTCATGGAGCGCGCCCATAGAGTGCTCAGAGCCAAACCACCTGCGAAAGCTCCGCCGCGTGATATCATAGTAAAATTCCTTAACTATCAGGACAAGGAAGACATACTAAAGCACGCAAGGCAGAAACATCAAATCACTCATGCAGGCTTTCCCTTTACAGATCTGAGTGCTACCACCTTACAAAAGCGAAGAGAGCTACAGTTCGTAACCACAGTCCTAAGAATGAAGAGGATACCATACAGATCTGGCTTTCCTGTAAGCCTAACAGCAACAAGAGGGGACAAGACGGGAACATTCCGTAGTATAGATGATCTACCAGCCTTCTGTGAGGCACTGCAGATACAAATTACACCACCCAATGAGCCTTTGCATCAAGAAAAAAACCCCGAAACCAGTGGGGCAAAGCACTGAGGAGCAAAACTCAACATCATCCTAGCTAATGGACTATATTGCTCAATACATCATCCGAAACAAAATATGCCGGAACGGACCGCACACAGCTGCAACAAAGAACATTGCATATAGAGACTGGCTTACCTTGCACAGGACAAAGGAGTATAATAATTAAAACTGTTTGCATGTAAATTACTTTAATGGCTGTCTAATGATATGAGACTTTTTAGTATGTTCATGCTATACTCTGCGGTTGCCTTCCCTAGCCATTAGATGACAAGCCACGCATGGCCCAAGTAAGAGGAATAGAAAATCACTCAAAACAGTGTACACTCTATCCGCTTAACATTAGAGCAATACCAGCGAGTGCCCTGCGTGGTAACATAGATGATACATAGCGCACAACTAACCGTATGTCATTAACCCCTGTGAGGGAAGTAAGATGAGTGCACTCATAAATATATCCCCTAGGCCAACCCATCATTTGAAGGCAGCTAAATACACCATCCCTGTTAGTTAACATGCTCCCAAGGGAACTTTACTTCTTTTGCTTTTATTTAATTGGATGCCGCCTCGGGGGTAAAGGTCATTACCCTCAATTATTGTCCTTAGTTTAGTACTTGTTTGGTACTTGTTTTAGAATTGTATTGTTTCTTTTTCAAGCTATACACAGCATTGCTATTTTACGAACTAAGAAAGCTCAACTGCTGTTAAGTTTACATTGATAACCACTGTTGCATATACTGCTGTATCCTCTTCCCCTTTCTCCCCTGTCCCAAGCCTAAACTACACATCGTTAGAAACACATACAGAATTAGAGCAAGGCTGAGGTAGGGATAATCGAATCCAGTGGTCTGGATAGAATATATCATAACAACAACACACATAACGTTTATCTTTATCTTGAGTGGTCTGTAGAGTTAAGATGCACAGAACACCATCAAAACATCCTTTAAACATCATCACTGTTAATGTCAAAGGTTTCAACATACCCCAAAAAAGATCAAAAATTTTAAACGACTTACACAAGCAAAATGGGACTATCATTCTCCTCCAGGAGACGCATTTTAAAAAAGGAAGAGAGACAAAATGGCATCACCACAAATACACTACAGCATTGTTTTCATCTGGCTCCTCTAAAAGGAGTGGAGAAAGAATATTGATCAGAAACAATGTACCCTTGGAACCTATACATATAGAAAAAGACGCAGATGGGAGATTACTTATACTAACAGGTTTGCTCTATGGTAGGCCAATCACTTTGGTAAATGTTTACTTCCCGAATAAGCAACAACTCAAATTTATGCGCAAACTTTCTGGCAAAATCTTAGATCACTCCAAGGGCACACTTTAATGTCCCACTTAACCCAGACATGGACACATCAGAGGGCACCACGTGTATACCCAAAAGGGACCTAAAAAACATAAATACCCAAATTCAATCTCTAGCTCTATACGATGCATGGCACACTCTCCATCCTACTTTTCGGGACTGCACGTTCTATTCTCACCCACACAGGGTGTACTCTCGGATTGATTACATCCTCACAGACTCAATAGGCCTTGCACTAATTAAAAGTATATCAATTCAAACCAAGACGTGGTCGGACCATTCACCAATCCTTTGCCAAATTGAGTGGCCTGACAGCCCCATTACTCCCTATATATGGAAACTAGAAGACAGCCTACTGGATCACCCTCTAATTAAGCCCAGTTTAGAAAAAACCCTGATAGAATACTTCCAAATTAACACCCCATCGGAAACAACATGGTCAAACATATGGGAGGCGCATAAATGCGTATTGAGGGGAGAGTTATTAAAACATAAAGCAAATCTAATAAAACAAAATAGACTCAAATACGAATCTCTTCTGGAAATTATTCAACACCTAGAACACTCCCATAAAAAAGAACCAAGGAACACTGAACTTAACACTCGCCTTACACAAACAAGGAAGGAATTAAATAAATTCCTCCAACAGGAACAACAAAAAAGAGCCCTGACTTTACAGCAAAAATACTATGACCAGGGAAATAAGGCAGGCAAATTACTAGCCAGAACCCTTAAATGTAAGCAGCTCAAAACACACATTCACCGCCTAAAAACTAAATTGGGACAGACTAAACACGACAGTGTCTCCCTTGCAGAGGAATTCCCCTCATACTACTCCTCACTCTATAACATAGCGACAGACTGACAATTCTGATGAGATGGATGGCAAAAAAAGGGCTATATCGGAGTACCTAGCTCAGATAAACCTTCCCAAACTAGACGATGACCAATCACAAAAACTTGACTCACCAATTAGTGTAACAGAAATAAAAACAGGAAAAAGTCCGGGACCAGATGGGTTTAGCACCAAATACTATAAAAAATTTACCCACATCCTTGCTCCGAAACTAGCATGTTTGTTTGACTCCCTTGGCGTGGCAGGCGGATTCCCAAAATCGATGCTTGAGGCTCACATCATTGTCCTTCCAAAGCCTGGCAAGCCCCCTAATACCCCCGAAAATTTCAGGCCAATATCGCTTCTAAACACAGACATTAAGATATTTGCCAGAATTTTGGCTGATAGATTAAACCCTCTGCTCCCATAACTGATAGCACCTGACCAAGTGTGTTTTATTCCAGGGAGGGAAGCTAGGGATAACACCCTAAAAATTTTGCAACTAATAACCCTATTGCGTAATACTCACCAAGCCATGGCCCTTATTTCGACAGACGCCGAAAAGGCCTTTGACAGGGTGGACTGGGATTTTCTCAGGGCCACCCTGTGGGAGATGAACATAGGCAGTGACTTTACCCGAATATTTTTCTCACTTTATACTGATCCGACTGCTAAGGTCAAAACCAATTCGGTCCTCTCTGACTAATTTAAAATTAAAAATGGCACCAGACAAGCCTGCCCTTTATCGCCCATACTATTTGCCTTATCAATTGAAGTACTTGCGTGCAAAATTAGATCAGACTCTAATATCAAAGGTTTATCCACACAGGCAAACGAGTATAAGCTAGCAATGTATGCAGATGGCATACTGCTCACACTGACGGACCTTGAAACATCTCTGTCAACCCTCTTGAAAACATTCACAGAGTATGGTAAAATGTCAAACTTTCACCTAAACCTATCCAAATCAGAGCTACTAAACATAAATGCTCCGACACAAGTCATAGACAAAATACGAAACACTAGCCCCATACGTATCCAACAAACACAAGTAAAATACCTAGGAGTATTTTTAACCAAAAACCCCCAAGATCTATTCACGGCGAACTATCGCCTTTTGCTAAAAAATATAGTTAGTGACCTCTCGGGCTGGAAAAATAAAACCCTGTCTTGGATAGGGAAGGGTACATGTGATAAAAATAAACGTCCTTCCCCGAATACTCCATGTTCTACAAACACTGCCCATAACGCTACCCAAAGACTACTTAAGCCAACTGCAGGGCTGTGTTGAGAAATTTATATGGAACGGGATCAAGCCGAGAGTTCCGAAAAAAACTCTATACTTGTCATGAGAGAGGGGGGGACTGGGACTTCCAGATATACAACGATATAGAGCAGCAACATTGTTACAAAGAATAATAGATTAGAGCCATAATTCCAATTCTAAACAATGGGTCCAGTTAGACAGGGAGATATTACAAATAGATAACGTGGGACGGCTGGCCTGGCTACACTCAAGGCACAGAACAGATATCATACGGGACTTTCTGCTGTTGAGTGAGCTCTTCCTACAATGGGTCGCAATAACAAACACTAGCACACATATTACAACAAGGCCTGTACCCTTAACCCCAATCATCAACAATCCGGACTTATCTTTCATGCCCCAAACCAAAGCAGACATATCGAACCCCCCACAATTAAGAGAATGCACAATTCAAAGCATTACCTGAGGAGGAAAAATCTTGCCGAAACTAGAATTAACAAACAAAATAGGTGACAACCCAATGTCATGGCTCATCCACGCACAACTAACCCACTACCTCAACACGCACAAACAAAAGCACAACATGACGCGTCCGCGAACAGCATTCGAAACCTTATGCAAGTTAGAGCAATATCCCCGGCACACTATCTCGTCCCTATACAGACTTCTCACGGTTCACGCCACAGACCCACTCCCAACTTATTGCTATAAATGGCCCACAGAATTAGACTCTAATATCACCACCAAAGACTGGTCACGGATATTCCGAACCCACAAAGAGGCATCCGTGTCAGCTAAAATTCAGGAAATTAATTATAAATTCCTGTCACAATGGTATCTCACACCTGTACGCCTTCAAAAGATATACAAACATACCAACAATCATTGCTGGAGGGGGTGCGGCGGGACAGCAGACATGCTCCATATATGGTGGAGCTGCGATAGGTTAGGAACATTTTGGGATGATGTTATCACACACATTAACAAAACACTAGAAACAATTATTCCAAGGAACCCGAGCCTGCTGCTGTTCCATAATCTCCCAAACATTAGAGACAAAACAAAACAATCACTCCTTTATATTATGATCAACAGCGCTAAAATAATGATACCTCAAAAATGGAAATCAGCAGAGGCACCAGACATCTTGCTGTTGAAACAGCAGGTAGAAAACCTGCTTATCCTGGAAAGGTATCACTTTCTTAGAACGGGTAAGATAGAAATACATGAATACATGTCAATGCAATAGAACGCAAGTAAAGACATCTGATGGCTGCCTACACCGATCCACTCGCCTCCTCACTAATCTGGGCAAAAATGTTCCTTAGGTGCTGAGTAAACCAAGATTATTTACCAACTGACACACCTAGCCCACAGGTAGACCACTGGAACTAAAAACTAAAAAAAACATTTACACCTCGCCCTACAGGCTCCCCCACTATTAACAACGCTTGGTTGGATACTGCTGTGTAGATAGAAATGATCGCACTTGAGCGATAAGTTTTGAATTATATGATGGTTATGTTTCAATGGATATTTGATATTTTCCGGACTTGATGATCTGTGCATCAGCCATTTAACATTGTGTAAAAGAATTGTATGTGTGACACATCAAATATCCCAATACCACCCACCCGACCAAGCTCCACTATAACTAGATAAATGGCCCAAAAGAGGCCAGTATAGTTCCTTACGGGTATGAATGGTAATTGCACATTGTTTATAATAATTAAAAAAAAAAAAAAAGAGATTTGAGCTAAGATAGACTTGGCAGCTGCTGGACCTTGGTTAAAAATGTAACGATTGTATAACCTCCTTATGTATAATCTTTGATGGCATATTTTGTAACCAGTGCCAAGTATGTATATATTATATATATGTTTGAATATATTTCAATAAAGCTTTCCCCCCCAAAAAAAAAAAGTTGTTTTTTTTTGTTTTGTTTTTAAATTATATATTTTCTGCAGTGTAGGATCCCCCCTTACCACCCAATCCTCCTCCCTGAACCCCCCAAACAGCTCTCTAACCCTTTCCCCTCTCACTATTTGCCGCCATTTTGGATACTGGCAGCTGTCTGCCAGTACCCACTTTTCAATAAAATTTGCCCTTTTTTTATATAAATCAAACTTTTTCTGTAGTGTAGCTGCCTCCCCTCAATACCCTACCCCCTCCCAGATTCCTTTCCCAACATTATTCCCCCCTCCCACCACTTTTTGTTAAAGGGACAGTCTACACCGGAATTTTTATTGTTTAAAAAGACTGATTTCTTTATTACCCATTACCCAGTTTTTCATAACAAAGTTATATTAATATATGTTTTACCTTTGTGATTACCTTGTATCCAAGCCTCTGCAGACTGCCACTTATCTCATTGCTTTTGACAGACAGGCAGTTTAGCCAATCAGTGCAGACTCCTAATTAAATTCACGGGAATGAGCACGTTATCTATATGACACACATGAACTAGTACTGTCTAACTGTGAATAACTTTCAAAATGCTCTGAGCTAAGAGACGGTTTTCAACAGTTTAGAAATCAGTTTGAGCCTACCTACTAGGTTTAGCTTTTCAAAACTACCACCAAGGGAAAAAAGCAAATTTAATGATTAAAGTCAATTGGAAAGTTGTTTAAAATTTTATGCCCTATCTGGATAATGAAAGTTTAATTTTGACTAGACTGTCCCTTTAAGTGGTTGCGTGTGAGATCCCCCACCGGCCGGAAGTTCCCAGCGATGGGTCGCCCATCCACCTCCCTGTGATGGGCCACCCACCCACCAACAATTGGCACCATCACTGGCCGATGCAGAGACGGCCACAGATATCTAATACACAGACATCGTAATTCTATCCTATTTTGTCAGTAATTTACATAGATGACAGATTAGGAATTTTGTATTTGTCTTCTTAACCCCTTTGTGCCTTTTCTTATTTTTCTGTAAGGGCAATTACAGAGATCAGCAAAGTACCAAATTTAAAGGGATAATCAAATCATTTAATTTATGTATACTATATATAAACTATCAAAGGGATACAAAACACATTGAGAATATAAAATAAAATATTTAATTATGAGTCTTAATAAAATTTCAAATATATTTTCTTTATTTTGTTCTTTTGTTGTAATTTAAATGTATTTCTGGGTTTTCCTTTTCTTAGAAAGAGCACATAGCAAACCTTACAAGCCTAATTCTTAAACGGGAAGAGTCCACAGCTGCATTCACTACTTTTGGGAATTCAGAACCTGGCCACCAGGAGGAGGCAAAGACACCCCAGCCAAAGTTTGAAGATTATGGAGGGTAGTACTCTTTGAAATGGGACTGGAGTTTTTAGTAGTCCTGTCAGCCTCTCAGTGAGAGCATGGATGAAGGTTAGAGTCCGGAGATGCAGGGAGAGTCTTTCTGCGAAACCATCCCGACTCATATTAACAACTCCTTGGCAATCAGCGTTGAAAAGTTTCGCTGCCTGCCTTTATTCTCTCAAGTCCATGTCAGAGGCGAGGCTACTATCTGTCACACTTGAAGGGCCGTGTTCCTGTTCCACGGCGTCGATTCTGGTAAGATCGTTTCATTTTACTTCATTATGTGAATGTGATGTTAACCAGGAGGTAGGGTCCCAGTGGGACTAATTTTATCTTAAAATAGGAATCATGGGTTAATATCCTCTGAGGGGGGTTATTGAACAGGGGAGACTTTAATCATGTTTGTTATGTGGTTTTATCTGCTGATGTGTAGTAATACTTTATGCTCATGGCTTTCGGAACATTACTGCCTTATCATCAATTGGTGCGATCTTTAGATTTGCTCGCTCTCTTATGACTTGCACGGTGCACCTCGTGACCAGGTGCGGTTATGTTGCTTTCACTTTTGTATGCTGACTGTGTGGCGACAGAGAGAGTCTGCTTGTTGGTTGTCTGGTTCATGGGAGGTGGTGAGTGCCCCAGCCATTGGGGGTGTAAAGAAGGTACCAGTTAGTGTTTGTGTTTTTTTGTACTTCCAAGATATAGGATTCTGATTTTTTTAGACACGGATGTCTCCAATGCGGAGAATGTGTCTTGTGATGAATATGAAATGGCCCGGGTTATCCATGCCCATCAGTTATGTTCCGCTTGCCATTCCAGAGTACTCTCTTCTCCCGATTCAGGGTACTCAGAGTGCGTTGAGCCATCCGCCCCCGAGGATTCTAGGTCCTGTCAGGAGCATGTCCTAGAACTTTCCTTTGCTACTCAAGCAGGTGTCACTATGGCCTTTACTCCTCCGGAAGGTGGTTTGTTTCCCCCGGAGGTTACAGCACGGTTCCGCATGGCCATATCTATGGCGCTGGATCATTTGTATCTCCCTAGTGAAATATTTTTAAGGTACTGTCCGTGTTCTGCCTTCCGTTATAGGTTGGTACGTCTTTGTGTCCTACTAAGGCATGTTTTGGCGTTGCTAGAGGATCCCAGTCCTAGTGGGTCGAAGGATCCGAGGCCTTAGATGCCGGATGGTAAACTAGGATGGGCGTTTGGGGATGAAGCTAATCTCCTTGACGTCTCCATTTTTCTTTCTTTCTTTTAAGTATCGGTTCCAGTTCTGAGCTTGGGTGAATGGGGCCTCTGATCGGCTGGTCCTGTTGGCGTTTCCATTCACCTTGAGCGTTCACCTGCGGGTGATGCCTTACTTTTGTTTTTGATCCATATAGGATGTGTTTGATTTGTTGATAAGTTCACGTCTGATATAATTTCCGTTTTGGAAAAGTTCTTTCACCGGAACCTTTACTTGCGATTTTGTGGTCGCGTGGGCACTTCTTCGGAAGTTGCGCACTTTTGATAAGAAGGAAGTTCTGTTCTAGTTCATATTATGTTTCTAGTTCATATTATCGAACCTTCGGGTCAATTTTTCTTGAACCTTACACAGTTCGGGAGTGTCCTTGTACAAGGCAGGTACTGGTCGGGAACTTTCTGCTGTTACTGGGGTTCATGTCAATGGGGCCTATTGCGTAGATCCAACGCTTCTGGAAGGAGGGTTGTGAGCTCTGATCTAAGTTGGCCTTTTCTGGCTATTTGCTTGGGATACGTGACCGACTTTTCCAGTCGTCATCGTGGTTCCTAAAGGTCCTTGGGGGAATCGGAACCGTAGTTTTCCATTCCTTTGGAGTTTGGAGATGTGAATGACCTTCGGAGGTCTAATATTCCAGGTGGTGGATTTCTTCCAGATGTGACTTTCATGCATTTCTTTTGCGGTGGCAGAGTTTTCTCTCCTACCCGTCGGGGGTTGGGTCATCTGTTCTGGAAATACGGGCATGTCCCACTTCCTTGATCAGCGTTTCGTTTGGCTCTAGTACGTGGAGTGCAGGGGTCACCCTGCCTTTTCTGCCAGGAGCTGCGAGGCTCCCATCATTATTCATGTTTCAGGGATTTCGAGAGACCGATCCTGCAAGGATCTCTGGAGACTGTTGTCTTTTCGATATCTGAACTTCCCTTTGTCATACCATGGTTTTTAGACAATTGGGTGCTATCCTTCAATCGCTTTGCAGATGTAGGAGGTCCAAGGTCAGTTACAGACTTTTTATCTTCACCAGCATCTGGATCAGGTAGTTAAGCCTGTATACAAGGTTATCCAAGGGTACTGGTTACCATTTTCTTAAACTGGTCAGGAGTTTTTTCAGACTCCATAGGAGGCCGCTTATGGGTTCCGCAGGAAATTTAGATCTTTGATTGGTTCCGTTTTTCGAGGACTCTGGCTTAGGGCCATGTCTCTTGCCTGGAAGGAGATTCTCATCTGCCTGAAGTTTAAGTTGAGGTCTCTCTGACTGGTCCCTACTTGTCTTTTGGGACATCTGATGTTTCTTTGTAGACTCCAGTTGTCGTATCAACTGGGCTGGCAATATTGGCCAAGGGGTCTCGTCTCTATTGGTAGGGTAGTTACCGTTGATTTAGTTCCTCTTCTTCTCACCTAGGGTGTGGGATTGGTTCTCTTTTGTCGAGTTTCAATGTTACTCGGTGGGTTGAATCCCTCAATGGCTTAGGGTCAGCTTGGCTGCCTAGAGTTTGGTCATTGCGAGTTCTTGTTTATAGGTGGCTCTGTGTTCTCTTGGAGAGCTCTGTTTTAGCTGCTAGGACAGTTATCCTGTCTCTGCTTGTCTAGCCTGACGGTGTGACTTGACTTTGATGCCATAGGGAACTAACGATTGTCTGGAGCACCATATGTGGTAAGGTGCTGTGTCAGGGATATGAGGGTGACTTTTTGGTCATCCTAGTGACGGTTTTTCCTGACTATGGCCTTAGTTTTCTGGTCCCTGTCCTTCTAGGGAGTTCATCTCCCTGGGCATTGGTTCTGTGGAAACCTTGGGTTGCTCTATGATTGATTTGAGCCCATGTTGGATGGTCCTTTGGATCTCTTATGGGGTCCTCTATTCTTCCTCTTGGGAGCCGAGAGCCGCAGGGCTGGCTCCTCGGAGGCTTTTGTGCTCGGCGGGCCCTGTGTCTAAATGGTCTCTAGCACGGCTTTGCAGGTTGTGTAACTGATCAGTAGTTACCTGGGCTTCTGTTTTTTTTCCCCTGTCGTTTATATTTTTTATGTGGTGTCGGGTAATTTCAGGCTGTGGTGCCTTGCGAAGGGGCCGCCTTTTTTTGTACCCACCCTTTATTTGCATTCAGTGTCCTCTAGCTTGGGTATTGTGTTCCCAAAAGTAATGAATGCAGCTGTGGACTCTTCCCGTTTAAGAAGAAAAACATAAATTATGCTTACCTAATAATTTTCTTTTCTTCTGACAGGAAGAGTCCACAGCTCCGGCCCGCGTTTTGTCTATGAGACGGCAGTACATTTTTTGGTCTTCTGGCACCTTTTTTTACCCTGATATTTCTCCTACTGTTTCTTGTTCCCTTGGCAGAATGACTGGGGGATAGGGAAGTGGGGGAGGTATTTAAGCCTTTGGCTGGGGTGTCTTTGCCTCCTCCTGGTGGCCAGGTTCTGAACTGCCAAAAGTAATGAATGCAGCTGTGGACTCTTCTCATCAGAAGAAAAGAAAACTATCAGGTAAGCATAATTTATGTTTTTTTCTTTCATGATTCAGATAGAGCATGCAATTGTATGCAACTTTCCAATTTACTCATTAATTTTTCTTCGTTCTCTTGGTATTTTTATTTGAAAAGCAGGAATGAAAGCTTAGGAGCCGGTCCATTTTAGGTTCAAAACTGGGCTGGCCCCTAAACTTTCATTACTGCTTTATCAAATAAAGATATACATAGAAAGAAGAAAAATTGATAATGGAAGTAAATTAGAAAGTTGCCTACAATAACATGCTCTATCTGAATCACGAAAGAAAAAATTGGGGTTTAGTACTCCTTTAAGATAGGATACTAAAAAATTATGCATGTTTTGCTAACAAAATAACAGGGGCTTGTCTTCCCCAGTTACGATTCCAGATTAGTTTTTTTCAACTTAGACAAGTAGTGGGGGATTTTTATCTATTGAAAAACAATTACATGATACTATGAATTTATTACAAAACTACAGAAACACCTTGTAATTAGAAGGTGCTTTTGTTTTTTTATAAACCCTACTGCAAAACATCTGCATAAAAATGTGTATTAGCAAAAGCATCCCTCTTATTAGTGAAGATTTACTGGTTTTTTTGTTACCAGAGATATCACCCTTTTGAAAAGTTATATGCTATACTGTGCCTTATTATATATTTATTCTCTTTATAATTTAACCTTTTTTTCTTACAGGAGTTGGTTGGGGTGCCATGTTTCAGTTTGATAACCAAAAATTTAAGATTCTAGTTCTACATTTTAGTTGCAGGTAAGTGTGCAAAAAACCTACAGCAGTAATAAATTACCCAAATCAAACTGTCTTTTTTTTAAAACTGAGGCTGTGGGTATTTTACATAAAATGGAAAATTCAAGAACAAGGGTTCATGAGCTCAAGCTAAAGGGAAGTAGATTCAGGAGTAATTTGAGGAAGCACTTCTTTACAGAAAGAGTCATTGATTTATGGAATAAACTTCCTCAAGAGGTAGTATCAACAAACACTGTGGGGGACTTTAAAAATGCATGGGACAAGCATAAGGCTATCCTACGAACTAGATAAGTTTATACTGTTAGGTAAGGTCGGGCAGACTTGCTGGGCCTATGGCTCTTATCTGCCGTCAATATCTATGTTTCTATGTTTTATCAAGAGGTTTGCACTTTATACTTAAAGGGACAGTCTAGTCAAAATTAAACTTTCATGAATAAGATAGGGCATGTAATTTTAAACAACTTTCCAATTTACTTTTATCATCAAATTTGCTTTGTTCTCTTGGTATTCATTGTTTAATTTTGACTTGAGTGTCCCTCCCTCCATTAAAACCTTTTATACAGCATAGCGGTCCCGCTCGCTCCCTCCCTCCCCCCTCCAACAATGGGTCCCTTAGCCTCCTCCTGTTGGGTCGTTGATATACTCCACACATAGATCCTCTCCTCTGACGTACACAGCCCTGGATGGGCTCTCTACCAGAAGCAGTTGTTTCTGCAGCCAGTATGCTCAGTAGAGTGGATGGATCTTTGATAAGTGCAGCCATTTCTTGCACTCACATAGCCCTCAGGCTGTTAACAAGTACACAGACTGGCAGAGCGGAGCAGCTGATGTAGATCGTCGACTCTAGCAGAAGCATTCATAATAGATTGGAGGGAGGAGAGGCAGTGTTTTGGAAGACCATTTAGAAGTAGATTGCAATAATCAATGCTTGGCAAAATGAGGGAATTATTATTTTTTTTTTTTTTTTAGTAAGGAAGGGACGAATTCTGGAAATGTTGCGTAGGTGTGAACGGCAGGATTTGGTAAGCGCTTGTATATGTGGGTTGAATGCGAGTTCTGAGTCAAGTGTGACCCCAAGACAGCGGACCAGGGGTTAGGTGTTGAGAAAAGAGACTCCAACCGTCAGAGAAATGTCAGGCGTGGGATGTCTTGAAGAGGGGAGAATAAGAAGCAGCTCTGTTATATACACAGTAAAAGGGATTTAATGGTTTGGCAATGTGAGGGGTAGTATCTTTGTTTATTGTATGTTTTTTGTGCACTGACTTGTTACTGGAATGGTTACAATTACAGTTATTGGGCTATTTCCCTCTATTTTCTGAAATTTCTCAACTGCTCCTTCTTACTCAAGGATAAGATAGTTTTATTAATTATTATGTCGGGTTAGATTTTTATGCAGTGCATTATTTATTATTTACTATTATTATTCAAGGAGTTTTTCACATTAATACTTTTTGCCCAAGTTTGTCTGTCTCATATGTCTGGGACTTTATTCTAAAAAGTCCCAGTTTCATTTTTTCCAAACATTTTAGTTACTGTTTTTACATGCATTTACAGTAAAAAAAAAAAGGTGATTAGGCATCTAACAGTCTATAATGCTGCTCTTGCCTCTAAAGGAATCTGTCCTCTCTTTCTGCAATACAAGCAGGGTCATTTTTAGGGGCGGGTGAAGCGGGCAGTAGCCTGGGACGCAGGGGAAAACTTAGTAAACTTAGCGCATCCAACTGACAGGCCCACCCCTTGGGTGGGGCGAGCAGTGCACGAGTTTGTGGGGCCCAGCCCAGGGAGCACTGTAGTGCTGCACAAAGGTGGAGGCTCGAGCACTGAACCCAGGCTCACAGTGAGTGGCCGGCGGCACATCAGGCTTAGCGTCATCGCTACTCCACAGCTTGCAATTGCACTGAGTTAGGGAACAGCAACCTCAAGAAGCACATCCTGTGCCCTGTCCTCTTTCTAAAAGCCCGCACTGTACAGTGAGCAATACAGCACGGGCTTTTACAGAGAAGACAGGGCACATGTGCTGCTTGATGTCACTGTTCCCTAACTCAGTGCAGCACTCCATAACACCATCTCTTCAATTGGAGGCGGAGCACGTACAAGGTGAGGCTGGAGAAGGAGACCAATATGAGCCGGTATGCTGCCTCATTATAGTCCAGTGAAAATAAAAATAACAATCAAAACGGCATGCTGTAGAAGATGTGGCAAAAAAAACATTATCTGCACATTTAAGCTGATAATCAGCCCAGCGGACTGGGCCAGGGGGCATCTGGACTTAGTGTTAATAATCAGGGTCAGTGCAGAGAAACAGGCACAGCGAGAGTCACAGATGTACTCTGTACATCCCCCATTTCAGCCCTGCAGTGACAGAGCAGGCGACTGCTTTAGCTGTGCTTCATGCTGCAAATCATTCCTATCTCACACACAAGTGCTGCAAGTGCCGGTGTTCTGTCGAGAACTCCAATTCCTCGAAAACTCCAATCTGATGTCACTTCCGGTGACTTCTATTTTTACTATCTGTTTTTGCCTCTGTCTGGGGGGGGGGTGCACTGGCGATCCTCTGGCATACACCCCAACTAAACCTTTGGGAATAAGGTTTACACGGGGGGCTTCGCCCCCCTTGAACCCCCCAGGCGAAGGAAAAATAGATAGTGAAGATAGGCAATTACAGTGCCATGTGATTGGTTGTGAATCCTGTCACTCACTGAGACACAGACCAATCAGATATATGGAATCACTGGAAGTGACGTGAGATTGGAGTTTTCGATGTATTGGAGTTCTCGATAGAACACCGGGTTCCCAGCTCTGAAGTCAGCGTGTGAAAGGTCTAAGTTCAGCTGCTGTCCTTATGCCCTCCCTCTCTTGCTGTGGCTTTTACTTCCTTAGGAATCGGAACCTTCACTAATTCTAAACCAGTGGCAGGTAATGCTGTGTCTTCAGTCTCCCCTTCAGTACGGTGAGCAGTTTCAGACATTGCACAGGACTCAGGTTCAGATAAGTGTCCCTCCTTATAATGTGTACAGAATTGCTGAGTGTTGCTGCTCTGTTTCATATGTTTGTATTTTTAGAGAATTTTTTTTAATTTGTTTTAACTTCACTAAACTATTTCTCAATGAAATCCATGGACATGCTATAAATTAGAGTTCCTACCTAAACCATTTGTTTTTTCTTGTGCTACATTCTTTCCATTTAATTCCTACATGGCAAGCAGCATATGGTAAAGCCCTTCTATAATTGTCCCAATTTGTGTAATCACTGAGCACTTTGATTCATATGTGTGTATAATACATATACATACCCACACTACAAGCACTCTACATATACATACACCTACCCACACTACAAGCACACTACATATACATACACCTACCCACACTACAAGCACACTACATATACATACACCTACCCACACTACAAGCACACTACATATACATACACCTACCCACACTACAAGCACACTACATATACACACACACACACTATATATATATATATATATATATATATATATATATATATATACATTCACTACACACGTACACTACATATACATACCCACACTACAAGCACATATACATACACATACCCACACTACAAGCACACTACATATACATACACACACACTATATATTATATATATATATATATATATAAACATACACTACACACGTACACTACATATACATACCCACACTACATATACATGCACACACACACTATATATATATATATATATATAAATATATATACACTACACACGTACACTACATATACATACACATACTACTTACACACGCATGTTACATACACACACTACATATATATATATTTACACTCATACATGCACACTACTTACACACACTACATATACACATACACACTCCATACACACACGTAAACACTACACACATACACACGCTACACAATCATACATAAATTAAACACACATTTTATATTCAAATAATTGTTAGTTTGATTAATGATCCTACCTTTCTGCTCATATTTATGTTGTCAACAGTTTGCCATAAGGAGGTGGCACAACATTCTGGGATGCAAATAAGCAAGCTTGGTTGTCTTTAGATGCTTTTTTGTAAATTGATATTTCTCCAACATAGGTGTGTCCGGTCCACGGCGTCATCCTTACTTGTGGGATATTCTCTTCCCCAACAGGAAATGGCAAAGAGCCCAGCAAAGCTGGTCACATGATCCCTCCTAGGCTCCGCCTACCCCAGTCATTCTCTTTGCCGTTGTACAGGCAACATCTCCACGGAGATGGCTTAGAGTTTTTTAGTGTTTAACTGTAGTTTTTATTATTCAATCAAGAGTTTGTTATTTTAAAATAGTGCTGGTATGTACTATTTACTCAGAAACAGAAAAGAGATGAAGATTTCTGTTTGTATGAGGAAAATGATTTTAGCAACCGTTACTAAAATCCATGGCTGTTCCACACAGGACTGTTGAGAGCAATTAACTTCAGTTGGGGGAACAGTGAGCAGTCTCTTGCTGCTTGAGGTATGACACATTCTAACAAGACGATGTAATGCTGGAAGCTGTCATTTTCCCTATGGGATCCGGTAAGCCATGTTTATTAAGATAGTAAATAAGGGCTTCACAAGGGCTTATTGAGACTGTAGACTTTTTCTGGGCTAAATCGATTCATTATTAACACATATTTAGCCTTGAGGAATCATTTAATCTGGGTATTTTGATAAGATTATATCGGCAGGCACTGTTTTAGACACCTTATTCTTTAGGGGCTTTCCCAAATCATAGGCAGAGCCTCATTTTCGCGCCGGTGTTGCGCACTTGTTTTTGAGAGGCATGACATGCAGTCGCATGTGTGAGGAGCTCTGATACATAGAAAAGACTTTCTGAAGGCGTCATTTGGTATCGTATTCCCCTTTGGGCTTGGTTGGGTCTCAGCAAAGCAGATACCAGGGACTGTAAAGGGGTTAAAGTTAAAAACGGCTCCGGTTCCGTTATTCCAAATTTGGTGTGCAATACTTTTAAGGCTTTAAGACACTGTGGTGAAATTTTGGTGAATTTTGAACAATTCCTTCATATTTTTTCGCAATTGCAGTAATAAAGTGTGTTCAGTTTAAAATTTAAAGTGACAGTAACGGTTTTATTTTAAAACGTTTTTTGTACTTTGTTATCAAGTTTATGCCTGTTTAACATGTCTGAACTACCAGATAGACTGTGTTCTGAATGTGGGGAAGCCAGAGTTCCTTCTCATTTAAATAAATGTGATTTATGTGACAATGACAATGATGCCCAAGATGATTCCTCAAGTGAGGGGAGTAAGCATGGTACTGCATCATTCCCTCCTTCGTCTACACGAGTCTTGCCCACTCAGGAGGCCCCTAGTACATCTAGCGCGCCAATACTCCTTACTATGCAACAATTAACGGCTGTAATGGATAATTCTGTCAAAAACATTTTAGCCAAAATGCACACTTATCAGCGTAAGCGCGACTGCTCTGTTTTAGATACTGAAGAGCATGACGACGCTGATAATAATGGTTCTGAAGGGCCCCTAAACCAGTCTGATGGGGCCAGGGAGGTTTTGTCTGAGGGAGAAATTACTGATTCAGGGAACATTTCTCAACAAGCTGAACCTGATGTGATTACGTTTAAATTTAAGTTGGAACATCTCCGCATTCTGCTTAAGGAGGTATTATCCACTCTGGATGATTGTGACAAGTTGGTCATCCCAGAGAAACTATGTAAAATGGACAAGTTCCTAGAGGTCCCGGGGCTCCCAGAAGCTTTTCCTATACCCAAGCGGGTGGCGGACATTGTAAATAAAGAATGGGAAAGGCCCGGTATTCCTTTCGTCCCTCCCCCCATATTTAAAAAATTGTTTCCTATGGTCGACCCCAGAAAGGACTTATGGCAGACAGTCCCCAAGGTCAAGGGAGCGGTTTCCACCTTAAACAAACGCACCACTATACCCATAGAAGATAGTTGTGCTTTCAAAGATCCTATGGATAAAAAATTAGAAGGTTTACTTAAAAAGATGTTTGTTCAGCAGGGTTACCTTCTACAACCAATTTCATGCATTGTCCCTGTCGCTACAGCCGCGTGTTTCTGGTTCGATGAGCTGGTAAAGGCGGTCGATAGTGATTCTCCTCCTTATGAGGAGATTATGGACAGAATCAATGCTCTCAAATTGGCTAATTCTTTCACCTTAGACGCCACTTTGCAATTGGCTAGGTTAGCGGCTAAGAATTCTGGGTTTGCTATTGTGGCGCGCAGAGCGCTTTGGTTGAAATCTTGGTCAGCTGATGCGTCTTCCAAGAACAAGCTACTTAACATTCCTTTCAAGGGGAAAACGCTGTTTGGCCCTGACTTGAAAGAGATTATCTCTGATATCACTGGGGGTAAGGGCCACGCCCTTCCTCAGGATCGGCCTTTCAAGGCCAAAAATAAACCTAATTTTCGTCCCTTTCGTAGAAACGGACCAGCCCAAAGTGCTACGTCCTCTAAGCAAGAGGGTAATACTTCTCAAGCCAAGCCAGCTTGGAGACCAATGCAAGGCTGGAACAAGGGAAAGCAGGCCAAGAAACCTGCCACTGCTACCAAGACAGCATGAAATGTTGGCCCCCGATCCGGGACCGGATCTGGTGGGGGGCAGACTCTCTCTCTTCGCTCAGGCTTGGGCAAGAGATGTTCTGGATCCTTGGGCGCTAGAAATAGTCTCCCAAGGTTATTTTCTGGAGTTCAAGGGGCTTCCCCCAAGGGGGAGGTTCCACAGGTCTCAGTTGTCTTCAGACCACATAAAAAGACAGGCATTCTTACATTGTGTAGAAGACCTGTTAAAAATGGGAGTGATTCATCCTGTTCCATTAGGAGAACAAGGGATGGGGTTCTACTCCAATCTGTTCATAGTTCCCAAAAAAGAGGGAACGTTCAGACCAATCTTAGATCTCAAGATCTTAAACAAGTTTCTCAAGGTTCCATCGTTCAAGATGGAAACCATTCGAACAATTCTTCCTTCCATCCAGGAAGGTCAATTCATGACCACGGTGGATTTAAAGGATACGTATCTACATATTCCTATCCACAAGGAACATCATCGGTTCCTAAGGTTCGCATTCCTGGACAAGCATTACCAGTTCGTGGCGCTTCCTTTCGGATTAGCCACTGCTCCAAGGATTTTCACAAAGGTACTAGGGTCCCTTCTAGCTGTGCTAAGACCAAGGGGCATTGCCGTAGTACCTTACTTGGACGACATTCTGATTCAAGCGTCGTCCCTTCCTCAAGCAAAGGCTCACACGGACATTGTCCTGGCCTTTCTCAGATCTCACGGATGGAAAGTGAACGTGGAAAAGAGTTCTCTATCTCCGTCAACAAGGGTTCCCTTCTTGGGAACAATAATAGACTCCTTAGAAATGAGGATTTTTCTGACAGAAGCCAGAAAAACAAAACTTCTAGACTCTTGTCGGATACTTCGTTCCGTTCCTCTTCCTTCCATAGCGCAGTGCATGGAAGTGATAGGTTTGATGGTAGCGGCAATGGACATAGTTCCTTTTGCGCGCATTCATCTAAGACCATTACAACTGTGCATGCTCAGTCAGTGGAATGGGGACTATACAGACTTGTCTCCGAAGATACAAGTAAATCAGAGGACCAGAGACTCACTCCGTTGGTGGCTGTCCCTGGACAACCTGTCACAAGGGATGACCTTCCGCAGACCAGAGTGGGTCATTGTCACGACCGACGCCAGTCTGATGGGCTGGGGCGCGGTCTGGGGATCCCTGAAAGCTCAGGGTCTTTGGTCTCGGGAAGAATCTCTTCTACCGATAAATATTCTGGAACTGAGAGCGATATTCAATGCTCTCAAGGCTTGGCCTCAGCTAGCGAGGGCCAAGTTCATACGGTTTCAATCAGACAACATGACAACTGTTGCGTACATCAACCATCAGGGGGGAACAAGGAGTTCCCTAGCGATGGAAGAAGTGACCAAAATCATTCTATGGGCGGAGTCTCACTCCTGCCACCTGTCTGCTATCCACATCCCAGGAGTGGAAAATTGGGAAGCGGATTTTCTGAGTCGTCAGACATTGCATCCGGGGGAGTGGGAACTCCATCCGGAAATCTTTGCCCAAGTCACTCAACTGTGGGGCATTCCAGACATGGATCTGATGGCCTCTCGTCAGAACTTCAAAGTTCCTTGCTACGGGTCCAGATCCAGGGATCCCAAGGCGGCTCTAGTGGATGCACTAGTAGCACCTTGGACCTTCAAACTAGCTTATGTGTTCCCGCCGTTTCCTCTCATCCCCAGGCTGGTAGCCAGGATCAATCAGGAGAGGGCGTCGGTGATCTTGATAGCTCCTGCGTGGCCGCGCAGGACTTGGTATGCAGATCTGGTGAATATGTCATCGGCTCCACCATGGAAGCTACCTTTGAGACGAGACCTTCTTGTTCAGGGTCCGTTCGAACATCCGAATCTGGTCTCACTCCAGCTGACTGCTTGGAGATCGAACGCTTGATCTTATCGAAGCGAGGGTTCTCAGATTCTGTTATCGATACTCTTGTTCAGGCCAGAAAGCCTGTAACTAGAAAGATTTACCACAAAATTTGGAAAAAATATATCTGTTGGTGTGAATCTAAAGGATTCCCTTGGGACAAGGTTAAGATTCCTAAGATTCTATCCTTCCTTCAAGAAGGATTGGAAATGGGATTATCTGCAAGTTCCCTGAAGGGACAGATTTCTGCCTTGTCTGTGTTACTTCACAAAAAGCTGGCAGCTGTGCCAGATGTTCAAGCCTTTGTTCAGGCTCTGGTCAGAATCAAGCCTGTTTACAAACCTTTGACTCCTCCTTGGAGTCTCAACTTAGTTCTTTCAGTTCTTCAGGGGGTTCCGTTTGAACCCTTACATTCCGTTGATATTAAGTTATTATCTTGGAAAGTTTTGTTTTTGGTTGCAATTTCTTCTGCTCGAAGAGTTTCAGAATTATCTGCTCTGCAGTGTTCTCCTCCTTATCTGGTGTTCCATGCAGATAAGGTGGTTTTACGTACTAAACCTGGTTTTCTTCCAAAAGTTGTTTCTAACAAAAACATTAACCAGGAGATTATCGTACCTTCTCTGTGTCCGAAACCAGTTTCGAAGAAGGAACGTTTGTTGCACAATTTGGATGTTGTTCGCGCTCTAAAATTCTATTTAGATGCTACAAAGGATTTTAGACAAACATCTTCCTTGTTTGTTGTTTATTCCGGTAAAAGGAGAGGTCAAAAAGCAACTTCTACCTCTCTCTCTTTTTGGATTAAAAGCATCATCAGATTGGCTTACGAGACTGCCGGACGGCAGCCTCCCGAAAGAATCACAGCTCATTCCACTAGGGCTGTGGCTTCCACATGGGCCTTCAAGAACGAGGCTTCTGTTGATCAGATATGTAGGGCAGCGACTTGGTCTTCACTGCACACTTTTACCAAATTTTACAAGTTTGATACTTTTGCTTCTTCTGAGGCTATTTTTGGGAGAAAGGTTTTGCAAGCCGTGGTGCCTTCCATTTAGGTGACCTGATTTGCTCCCTCCCTTCATCCGTGTCCTAAAGCTTTGGTATTGGTTCCCACAAGTAAGGATGACGCCGTGGACCGGACACACCTATGTTGGAGAAAACAGAATTTATGTTTACCTGATAAATTACTTTCTCCAACGGTGTGTCCGGTCCACGGCCCGCCCTGGTTTTTTAATCAGGTCTGATATTTTATTTTCTTTAACTACAGTCACCACGGTATCATATGGTTTCTCCTATGCAAATATTCCTCCTTAACGTCGGTCGAATGACTGGGGTAGGCGGAGCCTAGGAGGGATCATGTGACCAGCTTTGCTGGGCTCTTTGCCATTTCCTGTTGGGGAAGAGAATATCCCACAAGTAAGGATGACGCCGTGGACCGGACACACCGTTGGAGAAAGTAATTTATCAGGTAAACATAAATTCTGTTTTTTTTCCCTCCAATATCAACAAGAATTTTTTTAACACCCACCTTAAAATTATTTTGATTACTATGACACGAAGCAGTAAAACTTTTTAGATCTGTCCAATTTACTCTCAAGATATCATTTTTGAAAGAAGTTCAGTATACAATAGTGGTCTTACACATATATAGAAATAAAATACTAGTTTAAATCATAACTTCATATATACTGTGTATATGTATGTGTGTATCACAAATGTTTATTGAATGTATGAGTATGTACTTTATGTAGGTGGGAGTAGTGCATAGCTGTGCGTTAGTGTTTGTAAATTTAATAGTTTTCTATCTGTGATCTGTGCCTGAGATTTGGGAAGAGTCAATGGGGTAGATTTATTAAGCAGCGGATGCTGCTTTCTACGCCTATCGTTTCTGGCTCACCATAATTGGAAGTTAAGAAGCAGCGGTCGTAGGTGGCGGACTAAAATCACCCCGATACAATTGGGATGATTGACACCCCCTGCTATCTACCTATTGGCTGCCGGTGAGCATGGGGTGGCATAGCACAGGCATTTTACTAGAAATGCTTGTGCAATGATAAATGCCGATAGCGTATGCTGTCGGCATTTAGCAATGACGAGCGGACATTATTCTCTATAGCGAATCATGTCCGCTAGCCATTTAATAAATTGACCCCAATGAGCGCTTGTATCTGTATGTGGATGTGGATTGGTGCCTATGTGTCTGTAGATGTCTATGCATCCCTGGTATGAGGGAGAATGGGGGGGGGGGCGCATTTTGAAATTTCGCCCTGGGAGCCAGATTCTCTAGGAACGACACTGAATACAAGGTAGTGCTTCAGATTTTGCTCCAGGATTTAAAGGTTTGTGCACTCTGTAGTTGTGGCCGCTATGCCTCCTCCAAGTGTGCACAATTTATTTCTGTTTTGCAGCTTTGTAATTCCTGAATGGATCACATTAGGCATTCTAATAGGTTAATGCTGCTGTTCCTCTAAAGGAATCTGTCCATCATCTGTTTCCTCAATACAAGGGAGTGCTTCAGATTTTACTCCAGGATTTAAAGGTTTGTGCGCTCTTTAGTTGTGGCAACTATGCCTCCTCAAAGTATGCACAATTTATTTTCTGTTTTGCAGGATTGTTACCAGTTCAGCTTTGCAATTCCTGAGTGGATCACATTAGACATTCCAATAGTCTAATGCTGTTCTTGCTGCTAAAGGAAACTGTCCTACCTCTGTTTCCTCAATACAAGGGACTGCTTCACATTTTGCTCCAGGATTTAAAGATTTGTGCTCTATGTAGTTGTGGCGGCTATGCCTTCTCCAAGTATGCACAAAAGTTCAATGTCTGAAAATCATCCTAAAGTTACATTATTCTGCATAATCAGAGACCAGAACACCTTAGAATGCCCTTATAATTTTCAGACTCAGACACCTCAGAATATTTTCTCAATTGAGTTTTTTATGATAATCAGGAATTTTTTTACTGATCAGGACACAGAGTCTAACTTTTCATATTTAAGCTTGAACATCTTAGTTCTTTGTTTAAAGAGGTTCTGTGTACTTTAGGCATCCAAGACCTCAAATCATCTGAGGAAAAACCTTCCAAACAACTGGATTTGGTTTTTAAATCTTCTGCTAAGTCACAAGGGGCAGTTTACGGCTTTTTTAGAAGGCCTATAGCATTTTGTCCATGATCTATGGGTCCTAAACATAGGCCTTTTCGAGAAAGGTATCTTCTCATGGAATTTTCGAACCAATTCTTGACTTAATGACTTTAAACAAAATTTTTAGAGTTCATATTTTCAAAATAGTAACAGTCTGGACAATTCTACCACTTATTCAACAGGGTCACTTTATGTCAACGCCTTTCAGGACAAACTTTTTCAGTTTGTGGCTCTTCCGTATACGAATGGTTTTAGGAACTCTCTTGTCTGTAAGAATTACTCATCTATATAATACAAGGAGTAAGTGATACTTAACTCCTAATAGGGGGCGCTATAATGGTCTAGACAATTCATATATTCAAACATAAATATATGTATAAAAAATAAACAACCTGTAGAAATTGTGATAATGGTACCAAAGTACACTAATAAGTCTCTGAGTGATAATGTCCACTTGTTGCAGATAACCCCACTGGTAGTGACGGGATATAGCTGTAGCTCAGATGTGTAGGTGACAGAAGTTGAAGAAAGGCTGCACTCTCCTCACATCAAAAATGGCGAGATATTTAGGATAACAAAAGAAACAAAAGAGGCACCTGTGTGTACCAATAATAGAACGGGATAATCGCAGTAAAGAATCCGTAGTCAGGGTTCTCACATTTGTGACGAGCACTCAGACAGTGCTATTAGGCACAGGCTGGATATTTGACAGCAACCCAGCATACTGGTCAGCCCGATTGCAGAAAAACAATATCTGGAGGAGTGGAGAGAAAACAAGAAAGGCGCCTGTGTGTACCAGTAATATAATGGGATAGTTGCAGTATATAAACCCTAATCAGGGTACTCACATTTGTGAAGAGCACTCAGACAGTGCTATTAGACGCAGGCTGGATAATTGGCAGCGACCCAGCTCACTGGACCACCCGATTACAGGAACAAAGGAACAATGAAGCAATAGGATCCCAGAGGCTGGAAAGTGTTGAAAAAATTCCAGCTAGGTGCTCCCAATGGGAGTGATTGGTAAAAGGTAGGCAGGTTCAATGAGGTTCCAAATTGGAGTTTTAAAAAAAACACACCAAATTTATTAATATATCAGAAAAATATATATAAAATAAAAACAATGGAACCATAAGGTAGGGTGTTAAGGAGGGTTGCTAGCATACCTTATGGTTCCATTGTTTTTATTTTATATATTATATATATATTTTTCTGATACTGGGTGGTCCAGTGAGCTGGGTCGCTGCCAATTATCCAGCCTGCGTCTAATAGCACTGTCTGAGTTCTCTTAAAGGGATACTCAGGTCAAATTAAATTTTCATGATTCAGATACAGTATGTAATTTTAAACAACTTTCCAATTTACTTCCATTAAAAAAAATGTGCACATTATTTTATATTTACACTTTTTGAGTCACCAGCTCCTACTGAGCATGTGCAATAATTCACTGACTATACGTATATGCATTTGTGATGGGTTGATTGCTATCACATGGTACAGGGGGAGTGGAAATATACATAACTTTAAAATTTGTTAGAAAAAAATCTGCTACTTATTTGAAATTCAGACTAAGTGCTATTGTATTGTCTTGTTATCTTGCATTTGTTGATTATGCAAATCTACTGTGTTGACTGGTCCTTTAACAAATGTGAGTAGCCTGATTAGGGTTTATATACTGTAACTATCCCGTTATATTACTGGTACACACAGGCGCATTTCCTGTTTTCTCTCCACTCCTCCAGATATTGTTTTTCTGCAATCGGGCTGACCAGTAACCTGGGTTGCTGTCAAATATCCAGCCTGTGCCTAAAAGCACTGTCTGAGTGTTCGTCACAAATTTGAGTACCCTGACTATGGTTTCTTTACTGGGATTAACCCGTTCTATTATTGGTACACACAGGTGCCTCTTTTGTTATCCAAGAATTACTCATGTAGTTCACTAGCTCTATACCTGGACAACATTGGCTCAGGCTCAATTTTTTTCCTTCAGCTGTATTTTTTACCAACTTTCTACTGTTGTGTTTTTCACAGACATAGTTGGAGAATGAATTTAAAAGATTTATTTTTCTCCAACATAGGTGTGTCCGGTCCACGGCGTCATCCTTACTTGTGGGATATTCTCCTCCCCAACAGGAAATGGCAAAGAGCCCAGCAAAGCTGGTCACATGATCCCTCCTAGGCTCCGCCTTCCCCAGTCATTCTCTTTGCCGTTGTACAGGCAACATCTCCACGGAGATGGCTTAGAGTTTTTTAGTGTTTAACTGTAGTTTTTATTATTCAATCAAGAGTTTGTTATTTTAAAATAGTGCTGGTATGTACTATTTACTCTGAAACAGAAAAGAGATGAAGATTTCTGTTTGTAAGAGGAAAATGATTTTAGCAACCGTTACTAAAATCGATGGCTGTTTCCACACAGGACTGTTGAGAGGAATTAACTTCAGTTGTGGGAAACAGTGAGCAGACTTTTGCTGCTTGAGGTATGACACATTTCTAACAAGACGATGTAATGCTGGAAGCTGTCATTTTCCCTATGGGATCCGGTAAGCCATTTTTTATTACATAAAGAAAAAAAGGGCTTCACAAGGGCTTTTAAGACTGTAGACATTTTCTGGGCTAAAACGATTTATATATAAGCATATTTTATACCCCATAGCCTTGAGGAATTATTTTAATCTTGGGAACTATGTAAAATAACCGGCAGGCACTGTATTGGACACCTTATTCTCTAGGGGCTTTCCCTAATCATAGGCAGAGTCTCATTTTCGCGCCTCTATTGCGCACTTGTTTTTGGGAAGCATGACATGCAGATGCATGTGTGAGGAGCTCTGATACATAGAAAAGACTTTCTGAAGGCGTCATTTGGTATCGTATTCCCCTTTGGGCTTGGTTGGGTCTCAGCAAAGCAGATACCAGGGACTGTAAAGGGGTTAAATATAAAAACGGCTCCGGTTCCGTTATTTTAAGGGTTAAAGTTTCCAAATTTGGTGTGCAATACTCTTAAGGCTTTAAGACACTGTGGTGAAATTTTGGTGAATTTTGAACAATTCCTTCATACTTTTTCACATTTGCAGTAATAAAGTGTGTTCAGTTTAAAATTTAAAGTGACAGTAACGGTTTTATTTTAAAACGTTTTTTGTACTTTGTTATCAAGTTTATGCCTGTTTAACATGTCTGAACTACCAGATAGACTGTGTTCTGTATGTGGGGAAGCCAAGGTTCCTTCTCATTTAAATAGATGTGATTTATGTGACACAAAATTTAGAGAAAATGATGCCCAAGATGATTCCTCAAGTGAGGGGAGTAAGCATGGTACTGCATCATCCCCTCCTTCGTCTATGCCAGTCTTGCCCACACAGGAGGCCCCTAGTACATCTAGTGCGCCAATACTCCTTACTATGCAACAATTAACGGCTGTAATGGATAATTCTATCAAAAACATTTTAGCCAAAATGCCCACTTATCAGCGAAAGCGCGACTGCTCTGTTTTAGAAAATACTGAAGAGCATGAGGACGCTGATGATATTGGTTCTGAAGTGCCCCTACACCAGTCTGAGGGAGAAATTTCAGATTCAGGGAAAATTTCTCAACAAGCTGAACCTGATGTGATTACATTTAAATTTAAATTGGAACATCTCCGCGCTCTGCTTAAGGAGGTGTTATCTACTCTGGATGATTGTGAGAATTTGGTCATTCCAGAGAAATTATGTAAAATGGACAAGTTCCTAGAGGTCCCGGGGCCCCCCGAAGCTTTTCCTATACCCAAGCGGGTGGCGGACATTGTAAATAAAGAATGGGAAAGGCCCGGTATACCTTTCGTCCCTCCCCCCATATTTAAAAAATTGTTTCCTATGGTCGACCCCAGAAAGGACTTATGGCAGACAGTCCCCAAGGTCGAGGGGGCGGTTTCTACTCTAAACAAACGCACCACTATACCCATAGAAGATAGTTGTGCTTTCAAAGATCCTATGGATAAAAAATTAGAAGGTTTGCTTAAAAAGATGTTTGTTCAGCAAGGTTACCTTCTAAAACCAATTTCATGCATTGTTCCTGTCACTACAGCAGCGTGTTTCTGGTTCGATGAACTAGAAAAGGCGCTCAATAATAATTCTTCTTATGAGGAGATTATGGACAGAATTCATGCTCTCAAATTGGCTAATTCTTTCACCCTAGACGCCACTTTGCAATTGGCTAGGTTAGCGGCGAAAAATTCTGGTTTTGCTATTGTGGCGCGCAGAGCGCTTTGGCTAAAATCTTGGTCAGCGGATGCGTCTTCCAAGAACAAATTGCTTAACATTCCTTTCAAGGGGAAAACGCTGTTTGGCCCTGACTTGAAAGAGATTATCTCTGATATCACTGGGGGCAAG
Organism: Bombina bombina; assembly: GCF_027579735.1. Taxonomy (NCBI): domain Eukaryota; kingdom Metazoa; phylum Chordata; class Amphibia; order Anura; family Bombinatoridae; genus Bombina; species Bombina bombina. The sequence goes on from NC_069500.1 coordinate 120,966,312, forward strand.
GGCCACGCCCTTCCTCAGGATAGGTCTTTCAAAGCCAAAAATAAACCTAATTTTCGCCCCTTTCGCAGAAACGGACCAGCCCCAAGTGCTACGTCCTCTAAGCAAGAGGGTAATACTTCTCAAGCCAAGCCAGCCTGGAGGCCAATGCAAGGCTGGAACAAAGGAAAGCAGGCCAAGAAACCTGCCACTGCTACCAAGACAGCATGAGATGTTGGCCCCCGATCCGGGACCGGATCTGGTGGGGGGCAGACTCTCTCTCTTCGCTCAGGCTTGGGCAAGAGATGTTCTGGATCCTTGGGCAGTAGAAATAGTCTCCCAAGGTTATCTTCTGGAATTCAAGGGGCTTCCCCCAAGGGGGAGGTTCCACAGGTCTCAATTGTCTTCAGACCACATAAAAAAACAGGCATTCTTACATTGTGTAGAAGACCTGTTAAAAATGGGAGTGATTCATCCTGTTCCATTAGGAGAACAAGGGATGGGGTTCTACTCCAATCTGTTCGTAGTTCCCAAAAAAGAGGGAACATTCAGACCAATCTTAGATCTCAAGATCCTAAACAACTTTCTCAAGGTTCCATCGTTCAAAATGGAAACCATTCGAACAATTCTTCCTTCCATCCAGGAAGGTCAATTCATGACCACGGTGGATTTAAAGGATGCGTATCTACATATTCCTATCCACAAGGAACATCATCGGTTCCTAAGGTTCGCATTCCTGGACAAGCATTACCAGTTTGTGGCACTTCCGTTCGGATTAGCCACTGCTCCAAGAATTTCACAAAGGTACTAGGGTCCCTTCTAGCGGTGCTAAGACCAAGGGGCATTGCAGTAGTACCTTACTTGGACGACATTCTGATTCAAGCGTCGTCCCTTCCACAAGCAAAGGCTCACACGGACATTGTCCTGGCCTTTCTCAGATCTCACGGGTGGAAAGTGAACGTAGAAAAAAGTTCGCTATCTCCGTCAACAAGGGTTCCCTTCTTGGGAACAATAATAGACTCCTTAGAAATGAGGATTTTTCTGACAGAGGCCAGAAAATCAAAACTTCTAAACTCTTGTCAAATACTTCATTCTGTTCCTCTTCCTTCCATAGCGCAGTGCATGGAAGTAATAGGTTTGATGGTAGCGGCAATGGACATAGTTCCTTTTGCGCGAATTCATCTAAGACCATTACAACTGTGCATGCTCAGTCAGTGGAATGGGGACTATACAGACTTGTCTCCGACGATACAAGTAGATCAGAGGACCAGAGATTCACTCAGTTGGTGGCTGTCCCTGGACAACCTGTCACAGGGGATGAGCTTCCGCAGACCAGAGTGGGTCATTGTCACGACCGACGCCAGTCTGGTGGGCTGGGGCGCGGTCTGGGGACCCCTGAAAGCTCAGGATCTTTGGTCTCGGGAAGAATCTCTTCTCCCGATAAATATTCTGGAACTGAGAGCGATATTCAATGCTCTCAGGGCTTGGCCTCAGCTAGCAAAGGCCAAGTTCATACGGTTTCAATCAGACAACATGACGACTGTTGCGTACATCAACCATCAGGGGGGAACAAGGAGTTCCCTGGCGATGGAAGAAGTGACCAAAATCATCCAATGGGCGGAGACTCACTCCTGCCACTTGTCTGCAATCCACATCCCAGGAGTGGAAAATTGGGAAGCGGATTTTCTGAGTCGTCAGACATTTCATCCGGGGGAGTGGGAACTCCATCCGGAAATCTTTGCCCAAATTACTCAATTGTGGGGCATTCCAGACATGGATCTGATGGCCTCTCGTCAGAACTTCAAGGTTCCTTGCTACGGGTCCAGATCCAGGGATCCCAAGGCGACTTTAGTAGATGCACTAGTAGCACCTTGGACCTTCAAACTAGCTTATGTATTCCCGCCGTTTCCTCTCATCCCCAGGCTGGTAGCCAGGATCAATCAGGAGAGGGCATCGGTGATCTTGATAGCTCCTGCGTGGCCACGCAGGACTTGGTATGCAGACCTGGTGAATATGTCATCGGCTCCACCATGGAAGCTACCTTTGAGACGAGACCTTCTTGTTCAAGGTCCGTTCGAACATCCGAATCTGGTCTCACTCCAACTGACTGCTTGGAGATTGAACGCTTGATCTTATCAAAGCGAGGGTTCTCAGATTCTGTCATTGATACTCTTGTTCAGGCCAGAAAGCCTGTAACTAGAAAAATCTACCACAAAATATGGAAAAAATATATCTGTTGGTGTGAATCTAAAGGATTCCCTTGGGACAAGGTAAAAATTCCTAAGATTCTATCCTTTCTTCAAGAAGGTTTGGAGAAAGGATTATCTGCAAGTTCTTTGAAGGGACAGATTTCTGCCTTGTCTGTGTTACTTCACAAAAAGCTGGCAGCTGTGCCAGATGTTCAAGCCTTTGTTCAGGCTCTGGTTAGAATCAAGCCTGTTTACAAACCTTTGACTCCTCCTTGGAGTCTCAATTTAGTTCTTTCAGTTCTTCAGGGGGTTCCGTTTGAACCCTTACATTCCGTTGATATTAAGTTATTATCTTGGAAAGTTTTGTTTCTGGTTGCAATTTCTTCTGCTAGAAGAGTTTCAGAATTATCTGCTCTGCAGTGTTCTCCCCCTTATCTGGTGTTCCATGCAGATAAGGTGGTTTTACGTACTAAACCTGGTTTTCTTCCGAAAGTTGTTTCTAACAAAAACATTAACCAGGAGATAGTAGTGCCTTCTTTGTGTCCGAATCCAGTTTCAAAGAAGGAACGTTTGTTGCACAATTTGGATGTAGTTCGTGCTCTAAAATTCTATTTAGATGCTACAAAGGATTTTAGACAAACATCTTCTTTGTTTGTTGTTTATTCTGGTAAAAGGAGAGGTCAAAAAGCAACTTCTACCTCTCTCTCTTTTTGGATTAAAAGCATCATCAGATTGGCTTACGAGACTGCCGGACGGCAGCCTCCTGAAAGAATCACAGCTCATTCCACTAGGGCTGTGGCTTCCACATGGGCCTTCAAGAACGAGGCTTCTGTTGATCAGATATGTAAGGCAGCGACTTGGTCTTCACTGCACACTTTTACTAAATTTTACAAATTTGATACTTTTGCTTCTTCTGAGGCTATTTTTGGGAGAAAGGTTTTGCAAGCCGTGGTGCCTTCCATCTAGGTGACCTGATTTGCTCCCTCCCTTCATCCGTGTCCTAAAGCTTTGGTATTGGTTCCCACAAGTAAGGATGACGCCGTGGACCGGACACACCTATGTTGGAGAAAACAGAATTTATGTTTACCTGATAAATTACTTTCTCCAACGGTGTGTCCGGTCCACGGCCCGCCCTGGTTTTTTAATCAGGTCTGATAATTTATTTTCTTTAACTACAGTCACCACGGTATCATATGATTTCTCCTATGCAAATATTCCTCCTTTACGTCGGTCGAATGACTGGGGAAGGCGGAGCCTAGGAGGGATCATGTGACCAGCTTTGCTGGGCTCTTTGCCATTTCCTGTTGGGGAGGAGAATATCCCACAAGTAAGGATGACGCCGTGGACCGGACACACCGTTGGAGAAAGTAATTTATCAGGTAAACATAAATTCTGTTTTTACATTTATCAAGAGTTTATTTTCTCTGAGTCATTATAGATTCAGTGACTATGCAGCTTTCTCTAACAGATCAGGGATCATCTGTAGCTCAATGTATGGAAGCGTTAGGTCTTATAATTGCAGCATCAGATGCTCTTCCTTTTGCACGGTTCCATATGAGACCTGTTCAACTATGCTTTGACAATGGTGCAAAACTCAATTATCTCATAGAATCCTAGACCTTTTTTCACCTAACCTAGATTTGGAGTTTGGCGTTAGCCGTGAAAACCAGCGTTAGAGGCTCCTAATGCTGGTTTTAGGCTAACTCCGGTATTTGGAGTCACTCAAAAAAGGGTCTAACGCTCACTTTTCAGCCGCGACTTTTCCATACCGCAGATCCCCTTACGTCAATTGCGTATCCTATCTTTTCAATGGGATCTTTCTAACTCCGGTATTTAGAGTCGTGTCTGAAGTGAGCGTTAGAATTCTAACGACAAAACTACAGCCGCAGGAAAAAGTCAGTAGTTAAGAGCTTTCTGGGCTAACGCCGGTTCATAAAGCTCTTAACTACTGTACTCTAAAGTACACTAACACCCATAAACTACCTATGTACCCCTAAACCGAGGTCCCCCCACATCGCCGCCACTCAATTTATTTTTTTTAACCCCTAATCTGCCGACCGCAAAGCACCGCCAGCTAAATTATCCCTATGTACCCCTAATCTGCTGCCCCTAACACCGCCGACCCCTGTATTATATTTATTAACCCCTAACCTGCCCCCCACAACATCGCCGCCAGCTACCTACAATAATTAACCCCTAATCTGCCGACCGCAAAGCGCCGCCACCTACATTATAGCTATGTACCCCTAATCTGCTGCCCCTAACACCTCCTACACTTATTAACCCCTAATCTGCCGACCGGACCGCACCGCTATTATAATAAAGTTATTAACCCCTAATCCGCCTCACTAACCCTATAATAAATAGTATTAACCCCTAATCTGCCCTCCCTAACATCGCCGACACCTAACTTCAATTATTAACCCCTAATCTGCCGACCGGAGCTCACCGCTATTCTAATAAATGTATTAACCCCTAAAGCTAAGTCTAACCCTAACACTAACACCCCCCTAAGTTAATTATAATTTTAATCTAACGAAATTAATTAACTCTTATTAAATTAATTTTCTTTCATGTAATTAGCAAGAGTCCATGAGCTAGTGACGTATGGGATATACATTCCTACCAGGAGGGGCAAAGTTTCCCAAACCTTAAAATGCCTATAAATACACCCCTCACCACACCCACAATTCAGTTTTACAAACTTTGCCTCCTATGGAGATGGTGAAGTAAGTTTGTGCTAGATTCTACGTTGATATGCGCTCCGCAGCAAGTTGGAGCCCGGTTTTCCTCTCAGCGTGCAGTGAATGTCAGAGGGATGTGAGGAGAGTATTGCCTATTTGAATGCAGTGATCTCCTTCTACGGGGTCTATTTCATAGGTTCTCTGTTATCGGTCGTAGAGATTCATCTCTTACCTCCCTTTTCAGATCGACGATATACTCTTATTTATATACCATTACCTCTGCTGATTCTCGTTTCAGTACTGGTTTGGCTTTCTACAAACATGTAGATGAGTGTCCTGGGGTAAGTAAATCTTATTTTCTGTGACACTCTAAGCTATGGTTGGGCACTTTGTTTATAAAGTTCTAAATATATGTATTCAAACATTTATTTGCCTTGACTCAGAATGTTCAACATTCCTTATTTTTCAGACAGTCAGTTTCATATTTGGGATAATGCATTTGAATTAATCATTTTTTCTTACCTTCAAAAATTTGACTCTTTTTTTCCCTGTGGGCTGTTAGGCTCGCGGGGGCTGAAAATGCTTCATTTTATTGCGTCATTCTTGGCGCGGACTTTTTTGGCGCAAAAAATCTTTTCCGTTTCCGCCGTCATACGTGTCGCCGGAAGTTGCGTTATTTTTTGACGTTATTTTGCGCCAAAAATGTTGGCGTTCCGGATGTGGCGTCATTTTTTGGCGCCAAAAGCATTTAGGCGCCAAATAATGTGGGCGTCTTATTTGGCGCTAAAAAAATTATGGGCGTCGCTTTTGTCTCCACATTATTTAAGTCTCATTTTTCATTGCTTCTGGTTGCTAGAAGCTTGTTCTTTGGCATTCTTTCCCATTCCTGAAACTGTCATTTAAGGAATTTGATCAATTTTTGCTTTATATGTTGTTTTTTCTATTACATATTGCAAGATGTTCCACGTTGCAACTGAGTCAGAAGATACTTCAGGAAAATCACTGCCCGGTGCTGGAGCTACCAAGCTAAGTGTATCTGCTATAATTTTTGGTATCTGTTTCTCCAGCTGTTGTTTGTATTGCATGTCATGACAAACTTATTAATGCAGATAAAATTTCCTTTAGTACTGTTACATTACCTGTTGCTGTTCCGTCAACATCTAATTTTCAGAGTGTTCCTGATAAACATAAGAGATTTTATTTTTTAATCCATTAAGAAGGCTATGTCTGTTATTTCTCCTTCTAGTTTACATAAAAGTCTTTTAAAACTTCTCTTTTTTCAGATGAATTTTTAAATGAACATCATCATTCTGATACTGATAATGGTTCTTCTGGTTCAGAGGTTTCTGTCTCAGAGGTTGATGCTGATAAATCTTTGTATTTGTTCAAGATGGAATTTATTCGTTCTTTATTTAAAGAAGTATTAATTGCATTAGAAATAGAGGATTCTGGTCCTCTTGATACTAAATCTAAACGTTTAAATAAGGTTTTTAAATCTCCTGTAGTTATTCCAGAAGTGTTTAATCTCCCTGATGCTATTTCTGAAGTAATTTCCAGGGAATGGAATAATTTGGGTAATTCTTTTACTCCTTCTAAACGTTTAAGCAATTATATCCTGTGCCATCTGACAGATTAGAGTTTTTTGGGACAAAATCCCTAAGGTTATGGGGCTGTCTCTACTCCTGCTAAATGTACTACTATTTCTACGGCAGATAGTACTTCATTTAAGGATCCTTTAGTTAGGAAAATTGAATCCTTTCTAAGAAAAGCTTACTTATGTTCAGGTAATCTTCTTAGACCTGCTATATTTTTAGCGGATGTTGCTGCAGCTTCAACTTTTTGGTTAGAAGCTTTAGCGCAACAAGTAACAGATCATAATTTTTATAGCATTATTATTATTCTATAACATGCTAATAATTTTATTGGTGATACCATCTTTTGATATCATTAGAGTTGATGTCAGGTATATGTCTCTAGCTATTTTAGCTAGAAAAGCTTTATGGATTAAACTTGGAATGCTGATATGTCTTCTAAGTCAACTTTGCTTTCCCTTTCTTTCCAGGGTAATAAATTATTATCTCAACTGTTTCTGGAAGGAAGGGAACTTTTTTACCAAAGGATAAAAAATCTAAGGTAAATTTAGGTCTAATAATCATTTTCGTTCCTTTCCTCACAACAAGGAGCGGTATCAGTTTGGAAACTATTTCCAGTTTGGAATATATCCAAGCCTTATAGAAACCTATAGCCAGCTCCTAAGTACCCATGAAGGTGCGGCCCTTATTCCAGCTCAGCTGGTATGGGGCAGATTACGTTTTCTTCAAAGAAATTTGGATCAATTCCGTTCTCAATCTCTGGTTTCAGAACATTGTTTCAGAAAGGTACAGAATTGGCTTCAAGTTAAGGCCTCCTGCTAAGAGATTTTTTTCTTTCCCGTGTCCCAGTTAACACAGCAAAGGCTCGGCATTTCTGAAATGTGTTTTAGATCTAGAGTTGGCTGGAGTAATTATGCCAGTTCCAGTTCTGGAACAGGGGCTGGGGTTTTATTTTATCTCTTCATTGTACCAAAGAAGGTCAATTCCTTCAGACCAGTTCCGGATCTATCAATATTGAATCGTTATGTAAGGATACCAACATTCAAGATGGTTACTGTAGGACTATCCTGCCTTTTGTTTAGCAAGGGCATTATATGTCTACAATAGATTTACAGGATGTGTATCTGCATATTCCGATTCATCCAGATCACTTTTAGTGTCTGAGATTCTCTTTTTAGACAAGCATTACCAGTTTTGTGGCTCTACCGTTTGGCCTAGCCTCAGTTCCAAGAATTTTTTTCAAAGGTTCTCGGTGCCCTTCTTTCTGTAATCAGAGAACAGGGTTTTGGTATTTCCTTATTTGGACGATATCTTGGTACTTGCTCAGTCTTCTCATTTTCGAAGAATCTTTTACGAATCGACTTGTGTTGTTTCTTCAAGTTCATGGTTGGAGGATCAATTTACCAATCAGTTCATTGATTCCTCAAGACAAGGGTAACCTTTTTAGGTTTCTAGATAGATTCAGTGTCTATGACTCTGTCCTTGTCAGACAAGAGAAGTTTAACATTGATATCAGCTTGTCAAAACCTTCAGTCACAATCATTCCCTTTGGTAGCCTTATGCATGGAAATTTTAGGTCTTAGGACTGCCGCATCAGATGGGATCTCCTTTGCTCGTTTTCACATGCGACCTCTTCAGCTCTGTATGCTGAACCAATGGTGCAGGGATTACTCAAAGATATCTCAATTAATATCTTTAAACCGATTATACGACACTCTCTGACATGGTGGACAGATCACCATCGTTTAGTTCAGGGGGCTTCTTTGTTCTTTCGACCTGGACTATAATCTCAACAGATGCAAGTCTTACAGGTTGGGGAACTGTGTGGGGGTATCTGACGGCACAAGGGGTTTGGGAATCTCAGGAGGTGAGATTTCCGATCTATATTTTGGAACTCCGTGCAATTTTCAGAGCTCTTCAGTCTTGGCCTCTTCTGAAGAGAGAGTTGTTCATTTGTTTTCAGATAGACAATGTCACAACTGTGGCATACATCAATCATCAAGGAGGGACTCTCAGTCCTCTGGCTATGAAAGAAGTATCTCGAATTTTGGTTTGGGCGGAATCCAGCTCCTGTCTAATCTCTGCGGTTCATATCTCAGGTATGGACAATTGGAAAACGGATTATCTCAGTCGCCAAACGTTGCACCTGGGCGAATGGTCTTCTCCCAGAGGTATTTCCTCAGATTGTTCAAATGTGGGAACTCCCAGAAATAGATCTGATGGCTTCTCATCTAAACAAGAAACTTCCCTGGTATCTGTCCGGATCCCGGGATCCTCGGGCGGAGGCAGTGGATGCATTATCTCTTCCTTACAAGTGTCATCCTGCCTATATCTTTCCGCCTCTAGTTCTTCTTCCAATAATCTAAAGGAATGCTCGTTTGTCCTGCTGGTAGCTCCAGCATGACCTCACAGGTTTTGGTATGCGGATCTTGTCCGGATGGCCTCTTGCCAGCTGTGGACTCTTCCGTTAAGACCAGTCTTTCTGTCTCAAGGTTCTTTTTTCCATCAGGATCTCAAAACCTTAATTTTAAGGTATGGAGTTTGAACGCTTGATTCTTGGTCAAAGAGGTTTTCTTTGACTCTGTGATTGATACTTTGTGACAGGCTCGTAAATCTGTATCTAGAGAGATATATGATAGAGTCTGGAAGACTTATATTTCTTCAGGATGGTTTAGATAAAGGTTTGTCCGCAAGTTCCTTGAAAGACAAATCTCTGCTCTTTCTGTTCTTTTTCACAGAAGGATTGCTAATCTTCCTGATATTCATTGTTTTGTACAACCTTTGGTTCGTATAAAACCTGTCATTAAGTCAATTTCTCCTCCTTGGAGTTTGAATTTGGTTCTGGGGGCTCTTCAAGCTCCTCCTTTTGAACCCATGCATTCTTTGGTCGTTATATTACTTTCTTGGAAAGTTTTGTTTCTTTTGGCCATCTCTTCTGCCAGAAGAGTCTCTGAATTATCTACTCTTTTTTGTGAGTCTCCTTTTCTGATTTTGCATCAGGATAAGGCGGTGCTGCGAACTTCTTTTGAATTTTTTTCCTAAGGTTGTGAATTCTAACAACATTAGTAGAGAAATTGTGGTTCCTTCATTATGTCCTAATCCTATGAATTCTAAGGAGAAATCATTGCATTCTTTGGATGCTGTTAGAGCTTTGTAATATTATGTTGAAGCTACTAAGTCTTTCCGAAAGACTTCTAGTCTATTTGTCATCTTTTCCGGTTCTAGAAAAGACCAGAAAGCTTCTGCCATTTCTTTGGCATCTTGGTTGAAATCTTTATTTCATCATGCCTATGTTGAGTTGGGTAACACTCCGCCTCAAAGGATTACAGCTCATTCTACTAGGTCAGTTTCTACTTCCTGGGCGTTTAGGAATGAAGCTTCGGTTGATCAGATTTGCAAAGCAGCAACTTGGTCCTCTTTGCATACTTTTACTAAATTCTACCATTTTGATGTGTTTTCTTCTTCTGAAGCAGTTTTTGGTAGAAACGTACTTCAGGCAGTGGTTTCAGTTTGAATCTTCTGCTTATGTTCTTTCATTAAAATTTTATTCTGGGTGTGGATTATTTTCAGCAGGAATTGGCTGTCTTTATTTTATCCCTCCCTCTCTAGTGACTCTTGTGTGGAAAGATCCACATCTTGGGTAATCATTATCCCATACGTCACTAGCTCATGGACTCTTGCTAATTACATGAAAGAAAACATAATTTATGTAACAACTTACCTGATAAATTCATTTCTTTCATATTAGCAAGAGTCCATGAGGCCCGCCCTTTTTTGTGGTGGTTTTGATTTTTTTGTATAAAGCACAATTATTCCAATTCCTTATTTTATATGCTTTCGCACTTTTTTCTTATCACCCCACTTCTTGGCTATTCGTTAAACTGAATTGTGGGTGTGGTGAGGGGTGTATTTATAGGCATTTTAAGGTTTGGGAAACTTTGCCCCTCCTGGTAGGAATGTATATCCCATACGTCACTAGCTCATGGACTCTTGCTAATATGAAAGAAATGAATTTATCAGGTAAGTTCTTACATAAATTATGTTATTCCTATTTAAAGCTAAATACTTACCTGTAAAATAAATCCTAATATAGCTACAATATAAATTATAATTACATTGTAGCTATTTTAGGATTAATATTTATTTTGCAGGCAACTTTGTAATTATTTTAACCAGGTACAATAGCTATTAAATAGTTAAGAACTATTTAATAGTTACCTAGTTAAAATAATAACAAAATTACCTGTAAAATAAATCCTAACCTAAGTTACAATTAAACCTAACACTATACTATCATTAAATTAATTAAATAAAATACCTACAATTAAACCTAACACTACACTATCAATAAATTAATTAAATACAATATGTACAAATAACTACAATGAAATAAACTAACTAAAGTACAAAAAATAAAAAAATATTTACAAACATAAGAAAAATATTACAACAATTTTAAACTAATTACACCTACTCTAAGCCCCCTGATTGGATCAGCCAATCGGATAGAACTTGATTCTGATTGGCTGATTCCATCAGCCAATCAGAATATTCCTACCTTAATTCCGATTGGCTGATAGAATCCTATCAGCCAATCGGAATTCGAGGGACGCCATCTTGGATGACGTCATTTAAAGGAACCGTCATTCGTCGTTCAGTCGTCGGGCAGGATGGATGTTCCGCGTCGGAGGTCTTCAGGATGCTGCCACTTCGCTCCGGATGGATGACGATAGAAGATGCCGCCTGGATGAAGACTTCAATCGGATGGAAGACCTCTTCTGCCCCGCTTGGATGAAGACTTCGACCGGATCATGGACATCTTCAGCCCCCCGCTTGGGCTTGGATCAGGACATCGGAGGAGCTCTTCTGGACCGATCGGTGAACCTGGCAGGGTGAAGACAAGGTAGGAAGATCTTCAGGGGCTTAGTGTTAGGTTTATTTAAGGGAGGTTTGGGTTAGATTAGGGGTATGTGGGTGGTGGGTTGTAATGTTGGGGGGGGTATTGTATGTTTTTTTTTACAGGAAAAAGAGCTGAACTTTTTGGGGCATGCCCCGCAAAGGGCCCTGTTCAGGGCTGGTAAGGTAAAAGAGCTTTGAACTTTAGTAATTTAGAATAGGGTAGGGCATTTTTTATTTTGGGGGTCTTTGTTATTTTATTAGGGGGCTTAGAGTAGGTGTAATTAGTTTAAAATTGTTGTAATATTTTTCTTATGTTTGTAAATATTTTTTTATTTTTTGTAACTTAGTTCTTTTTTATTTTTTGTACTTTAGTTAGTTTATTTCATTGTAGTTATTTGTACATATTGTATTTAATTAATTTAATGATAGTATAGTGTTAGGTTTAATTGTAACTTAGGTTAGGATTTATTTTACAGGTAATTTTGTTATTATTTTAACTAGGTAACTATTAAATAGTTCTTAACTATTTAATAGCTATTGTACCTGGTTAAAATAATGACAAAGTTGCCTGTAAAATAAATATTAATCCTAAAATAGCTACAATGTAATTATAATTTATATTGTAGCTATATTAGGATTTATTTTACAGGTAAGTATTTAGCTTTAAATAGGAATAATTTATTTAATAAGAGTTAATTAATTTCGTTAGATTAAAATTATATTCAATTTAGGGGGGTGTTAGTGTTAGGGTTAGACTTAGCTTTAGGGGTTAATACATTTATTAGAATAGCGGTGAGCTCCGGTTGGCAGATTTGGGGTTAATAATTGAAGTTAGGTGTCGGCGATGTTAGGGAGGGCAGATTAGGGGTTAATACTATTTATTATAGGGTTAGTGAGGCGGATTAGGGGTTAATAACTTTATTATAATAGCGGTGTGGTCCGCTCGGCAGATTAGGGGTTAATAAGTGTAGGCAGGTGGGGGCGACGTTGTGGGCGGCAGATTAGGGGTTAATAAATATAATATAGGGGTCGGCGGTGTTAGGGGCAGCAGATTAGGGGTACATAGGGATAATGTAAGTAGCGGCGGTTTACGGAGCGGCAGATTAGGGGTTTAAAAAAAAATGCAGGTGTCAGCGATAGCGGGGGCGGCAGATTAGAGGTTAATAAGTGTAAGGTTAGGGGTGTTTAGACTCGGGGTACATGTTAGAGTGTTAGGTGCAGACGTAGGAAGTGTTTCCCCATAGAAAACAATGCGGCTGCGTTAGGAGCTGAACGCGGCTTTTTTGCAGGTGTTAGGTTTTTTTTCAGCTCAAACAGCCGCATTGTTTTCTATGGGGGAATCGTGCACGAGCACGTTTTTGAGGCTGGCCGCTTGCGTAAGCAACTCTGGTATCGAGAGTTGAAGCTTGTTACAGAAGCATTAGTTATTTTGTTGTGAAGAGCTTATTTCCCAGCAGCAATGCCTGAACCAGCAAGCCAGCGCCTAAGAAGGGCTCCAAGAAAACCGTAACAAGTATCATTTCATAAAGAGTTAACTCTTTTTTTTCCAGCTTTTAGAAACTATTGTCTAATCACCTCTGGAGCCAGACTGCTAATTGATAAGATGAACTTGTAAACTTGTTATCTTAAGTACTGTAATCCTATTGTGGCCTGTCAAAGGACAGTGCTCTCTATCTAAATGTGTGATGGGGGATTTTGTGCTTCCCCCCCTCTCCCCCTGGGAGTGCCCTGTGTGCATGTAACCTTAATAAAAAGCAGGCTGGGCATCCCAGTCCTGAGTTCTTGTTTGACCCTCAATCGCAGCGTTGACTCGTTTTTGTGGGCAGAAGGGTATCCTAGCTGTACTGCAGCTAAGGGAGATTATTCTATATTTGCGAGACTCATATAGAATACTATGGAAAGCAGCTTCTCCCCTCTTTAGCAATAGGGATCCAGGCTACTAAGCGGTCCATCTCTCAGCGAGACTAAGGGTAACCGTAACATTTGGCGGCAGCGGCGGGATTTTCCTGGATTTCCTAGGAGAGGTACAGAACGGATGGAGAGCGCTTACGAAAAATTGAAGCGTACAACCCTAAAGGATTTACTTGAAAGCAGAGGGGGGTACGCCAGCAACCGGCCGAGGAGAGAGCTGATCGCAGAATTGACCGAACTGGATCAGAGCTTCACAATGGCGGAAACACCGACCACGATTAGTGACGAAAAAACCAGGATTGTTCGGGAAAGGCTCTCATTATACGGGCCGAACCCCTCCATGGAATTGGTACAGCAGTTGATGGCGGAGGCGGACGAGGATATACGAGAGACTCGAGCCCACGAACTCAACCTAGCGAACGCACACCGCAATGCTGAAGCCCCGCAGGTAATCATCCCTGTCGAAAATGCTGGGAGGCCCAAGATACCCTATGCGGCATTTCGACCCTTCCTAGAGAGCGAGACAGGGATTGATGAATATTTGGCGGACTTCGAAAGGCAATGTGCCCTGCACCAGATTCCCAACAGAGAGTGGCCCACGATATTGTCTGGGAAACTATCCGGGCGAGCCCTGGAAGCCTTTCGTACTCTGGATGCTGAGGAAGTGACACAGTATGAGCTAGTTAAGGAGACACTGTTGCGACGGTACGCTGTAACTCCGGACACGTATCGCCGACAGTTTCGGGGCACGGAAAAGAAGCCTAACGATACCCATATGGAATGGGCGCACCGAATGCGGAGAGCGGCAAATCACTGGCTGAGCGGAAGTAAAGCGGTGACTGGGGAGGAAATTTTACAATTGTTTCTCTTAGAACATTTTATAATGGCATGGAGCAGCAAGGGAAGGAATGGCTGCGAGACAGGCGGCCTTCTACCTTAGAAGAAGCAGCCAAATTGGCCGATGAACATTATGACTCCCGTCTTCACGAACCCATGAACTACCGAGCTCCAGCACGGGTCGAACCCAGAGAGGTTTACCGTGCACCCCCTCGTGCTGAATTCCGAGCCCCGGTGCCCACAGGGCCCGTCCGACACTCAGGACCACCCAATAACAGCTCTGAGCGTCCCAGACCGACTTGCCACCGATGCAAGCAACCAGGGCATTTCATGGCTAGCTGCCCCCTTAATACGCACCAGACACCCAGGAATTACAATTACCCCTCTGGGTCCTATCGTCCGGCCCGGGCCCTCTGTGTTAACCAAGAGGCCCCTATGGAGGGATATGTGGGGCCGCTTCACGAGGCAGACCCTGTATATGCTGCCTCAGATAACCGCCAGCACCATCGGCAGAGGGTATGGCTCGAGGGGCGATCTACCGAGGGATTGCGAGACACAGGGGCTACTATCACGCTGGTACAGAGTCATTTGGTGCCAGAGCACAAGCGATCCGGACAGACTGTGGCCGTTAGAGTGGCGGGGGGGGGATGTGTACAAAATTCCAACAGCTAAAGTGCATCTTGATTGGGGAGCGGGAAAGGGGGCTGTGAACGTGGGCCTAATGGATAATTTACCTGCCGAAGTACTACTGGGCAACGATTTGGGCCCCATGACTTCTGCCTATGCTCCAGTATGCAACAACGAGGCGGACCCAGTGACTACACGGGCCCAAGCCCGGACGGAGCGAGAGCTCTCACCAGTGCGGGAGACACAGGTAAGACCTACCCCGACCTTGCCTGACAGGTTAGGCCCCATACCCTGGGACACCCCAGATGCTTTCGAGGCAGAGTCTAAGACTGACCCGACCTTACAAAAGTACCGGGAACGAGCAGAGACCGGAGGGGGCGGGGCAGATAACGAAACATTCTTATGGGAAAAAGGGAAACTATACCGCTGGACAGAGAAAAGGGGACAGCGTAGGCGACAGCTGGTAGTGCCCCACAAATACCGTCAAGAAATCCTCAAAATAGGCCACGACATCCCCTTAGCAGGCCACCTAGCCGTTACCCGTACCCTACACCGCATTACTCACACGTTCTTTTGGCCAGGGGTGCACGCTGACGTTAGAACTTACTGTAACACCTGCGATGTGTGTCAACGAGTAGGAAGGCGAGGCGATCACCCTAAAGCCCAGCTAGTAAATATGCCCATTGTAGAGGAACCCTTCAGCCGGGTTGCTATTGACCTAGTGGGACCACTGGCTACCCCTAGTCCCTCCGGTAAGCGATACATTCTTACCGTAGTGGACTACGCTACCAGGTACCCAGAGGCTGTCGCCCTATCCAACATACAAGCGGATACGGTAGCGAATGCACTAGTACAGGTGTTCTCCCGGGTAGGATTTCCAAAAGAAATCCTATCCGACCGAGGCACCCAATTTACGGCTGAATTGACCCAACAACTCTGGCAGCTTTGCAAAATTAAGTCCCTCCTGAGCTCCCCATAGCACCCCCAGACGAACGGGCTGTGTGAGAGGTTCAATGGGACCCTCAAGCAAATGCTCAAGACGTTCACTCAGGAATACCGAGACTGGGAACGCTTCCTGCCGCACCTCCTATTTGCTTATCGGGAGGTGCCCCAGGAAACGACAGGGTTCTCTCCCTTCGAGTTGCTCTACGGAAGAAAGGTACGGGGACCCCTAAACCTGATCCGGGAGCACTGGGAGGGAGAGATGGAGGCTGACGGTGTCCCCATTGTGCCATACGTGCTGGAACTCAGGGACCGAATGGAGCAATTAGCCAAATCCGTGCGGGCTAATCTCCAGTTGGCCCAGAGAAGACAGAAAGTATGGTACGATCGGGGGGCCCGAAAGAGAATCTTCACCATAGGACAAAAGGTGTTAGTACTTAAGCCGGTGAAGACAGACAAATTGCAGGCGTCCTGGCAGGGTCCCTACCAGATCGTAGAGAAAAGGGGAGACACCACTTATGTGATAGCTAGCTGCCACGACAACAATCTTAGAAAGACATTCCATGTAAACGTGCTCAAGGAATATTTTGAGCGACCAGAGAACGTGACGGCCATATGTTGTTCCCCTCAGGAAGACCCCGACAGTTTACCCATTCCAGACCTATTAGAAAAGAGCCTCCCCACAGGTATAGTGGCGCAGGTTCAGATAGGGGACCGACTTAGCCCCACTGAAAGGGAGCAGCTCAACCAACTCCTCCAGTCCAAACACCTCACCTTCTCCCCGAAGCCAGGGTACACTACTTTAACCACCCACCAGGTAGATACTCCGGGACAAGCTCCCTTGCGCCAGGCTCCGTACCGAATCCCCGAAGCAGTTAGGACAGGAATGAAGAAGGAGATCGATGAGATGCTCCAGCTCAGGGTAATTGAGCCCTCCGATAGTCCCTGGGCCTCCCCAGTTGTCTTGGTGCCCAAGAAAGATGGGACCACCCGGTTCTGCGTAGACTATCGTGACGGACGCTTACCCTATGCCCAGGGTAGACGAGCTACTCGATCGTATAGCCAGGGGAAATTACCTGACCACTATTGACCTCTGCAAAGGTTACTGGCAGATTCCCCTGGCCCCGGAGGCTATCCCCAAGTCGGCATTCGTCACCCCATTCGGCTTATATCAGTTTAGGGTAATGCCGTTTGGGATGAAGAATGCCCCAGCTACATTCCAGCGCTTGGTGGATAGGCTCCTGGATGGCTTCCAGAGTTTTGCTTGCGCCTACCTGGACGACATAGCGATCCACAGTGAGTCCTGGGAGGACCACTTAGCTCATGTGGGAATGGTTCTGGATCAGATCCGGGCTGCTGGCCTGACTCTGAAGCCAGAAAAATGCCACTTTGGGATGGCCGAGGTACAGTACCTGGGTCACCGGGTGGGGTGTGGAAAGCAGCGACCAGAGCCGGCCAAAATAGAAGCTGTCGCCAATTGGCCCACCCCCATCACTAAGACTCAGGTCCTAGCCTTCCTGGGCACGGCAGGGTACTATAGACGGTTCGTACCAGACTACAGCACACTTGCCAAACCCCTGACTGACTTGACCAAGAAGAACTTACCTCGACAGGTCCTGTGGTCTCCCCACTGTGAAACGGCTTTCCAGGCTCTCAAAAATGCTCTAATTAACGCTCCTGTCTTGGCGGCCCCAGCCCTTAACAAACGTTTTATCGTCCATACAGATGCTTCCATGTTCGGGCTGGGAGACGTCCTCAGCCAAGTAGGCGAAGATGGAGGGGAGCATCCAGTTGCCTACATCAGCCGGAAGCTCCTGCCCCGCGAAGTCAGCTATGCAGCGGTCGAAAAGGAGTGTTTGGCTTTGGTGTGGGCATTAAAGAAATTGACTCCCTATTTATATGGTCAGGAGTTCACTCTGGTCACCGACCATAACCCGTTGGTGTGGCTGAACCGGGTCTCTGGAGATAACGGCAGGCTATTACGTTGGAGCTTATCGTTGCAACCCTTCAATTTCACCATTACTTACAGACCTGGGAAACAGAATGGCAACGCCGACGGGTTGTCCAGACAAACCGACCTCAGCCCCGCATAACCAGCGGTCTGGACAGCCTTAGTCTGCCCCGAAAAGGGGTCAGACCGTGTCTGCCAGAGTGTTCCACAGAAAGGGAGCACTGTTACAGAAGCATTAGTTATTTTGTTGTGAAGAGCTTATTTCCCAGCAGCAATGCCTGAACCAGCAAGCCAGCGCCTAAGAAGGGCTCCAAGAAAACCGTAACAAGTATCATTTCATAAAGAGTTATCTCTTTTTTTTTCAGCTTTTAGAAACTATTGTCTAATCACCTCTGGAGCCAGACTGCTAATTGATAAGATGAACTTGTAAACTTGTTATCTTAAGTACTGTAATCCTATTGTGGCCTGTCAAAGGACAGTGCTCTCTATCTAAATGTGTGATGGGGGATTTTGTGCTTCCCCCCCTCTCCCCCTGGGAGTGCCCTGTGTGCATGTAACCTTAATAAAAAGCAGGCTGGGCATCCCAGTCCTGAGTTCTTGTTTGACCCTCAATCGCAGCGTTGACTCGTTTTTGTGGGCAGAAGGGTATCCTAGCTGTATTGCAGCTAAGGGAGATTATTCTATATTTGCGAGACTCATATAGAATACTATGGAAAGCAGCTTCTCCCCTCTTTAGCAATAGGGATCCAGGCTACTAAGCGGTCCATCTCTCAGCGAGACTAAGGGTAACCGTAACAAAGCTGCGTTAAATATGCTCTACGCTCCTTTTTTGGAGCCTAACGCAGCCTTTATGTGGACTCTCAATACCAGAGTTATTTTTATGGTGCGGCCAGAAAAAAGCCGGCGTTAGCTACGCGGGTCCTTACCGACAAAACTCCAAATCTAGCCGCTGGAAAATAATGTCTGCAGACACCATTATCTAGGATTGGGGTTTAATCTGGAGGTCCAGGAGAGCATAGGGAGTTTGGTTTCCTTAGGTGGCAAGGTTACCAATAATTATCTTGGAGTCTTTAGGTCCCTTTAGAGCTGTCCTCTTCTGAAAGGAGAAAAAACATACCTGAGTTTTAATTCGGACAATGTTCCAGTTGTAGCTTATATCCGTCATCAAGGGGGAACATACAGTTCCTTAGCAATAATTTATAAAGTCTTTTTTTTCTATATTTCGCATCCCAGGAAGGAAATCAGGGAAACAGATTTACTTAGTAGGTAATTCCTTTAACTAGTTTTCTACTAAATTATAGAACTACTAGTACTAAAGCCCGTGTACACGGGCCATTTTTTTCAGAACAGCGGTCCCACCCCTTGCTCTCTCCCCCCTTTCTTTTGCTCTCTCTTCCCCCCTCTCTTTTGCTTTCTTCCCCCCCTCTCTTTTGCTTTCTCTCCCCCCTCTCCTTTGTTCTCTCTCTCCCCTTGCTCTCTCCATCCTTTCTTTTGCTCTCTCTCCCCCCTCTTTGGCTCTCCCCCCCCCCCTCTTTGGCTCTCTCCCCTCTTTTGCTCTCTCTCCTCTTTGGCTCTCTCTCTCCCCTCTTTGGCTCCCCCCCCCTTTGGCTCTCTCTCCCCCCTCTTTAGCTCTCTCTCCCCCCTCTTTGGCTCTCTCTCCCCCCTCTTTGGCTCTCTCTCCTCTTTGGCTCTCTCTCTCCCCCCCTCTTTGGCTCTCCCCTCCCCTTTGGCTCCCCCCTCCCCTTTGGCTCCCCCCCTCTTTGGCTCTCCCCCCCCCCCCTCTTTGGCTCTCTCCCCCCTCTTTTGTTCTCTCCCCCCTCTTTGGTGCTCTGCCCCCCTTTTTGTCTCTCTCCCCCCCTCTTTGGCTCTCTCCCCCCCTCTTTGGCTCTCCCCCCCCCCCTTTGGCTCTGCCCCCCCCTCTTTGGCTCTCTCTCCCCCCTCTTTGTCTCTCTCTTTGGCTCTCTTTCCTCTTTGGCTCTCTCTCTCCCCCCTCTTTGGCTCTCCCCCCCTTTAGCTCTCTCCCCCCCCCTCTTTGGCTCTCCCCCCCCCTCTTTGGCTCTCTCTCCCCCCTCTTTGGCTCTCTCTCCCCCCTCTTTGGCTCTCTCTCTTTTTTGGCTCTTTTTCCTCTTTGGCTCTCTCTCTCCCCCCTCTTTGGCTCTCCCCCCCTTCTCTTTGGCTCTCCCCCCCTTCTCTTTGGCTCTCTTCCCCCCCTTCTCTTTGTCTCTCTCCCCCCCCCCCTTCTCTTTGTCTCTCTCTCCCCCCCTTCTCTTTGGCTCTCTGCCCCCCCCGCTTCTCTTTGGCTCTCTGCCCCCCCTTCTCTTTGGCTCTCTGCCCCCCCCCTTTTCTTTGGCTCTCTGCCCCCCCCTTCTCTTTGGCTCTCTGCCCCCCCCTTCTCTTTGGCTCTCTGCCCCCCCTTCTCTTTGGCTCTCTGCCCCCCCCTTCTCTTTGGCTCTCTGCCCCCCCCCTTCTCTTTGGCTCTCTGCCCCCCCCTTCTCTTTGGCTCTCTGCCCCCCAATACTCTTTGGCTCTCTGCCCCCCCCCCTTCTCTTTGGCTCTCTGCCCCCCCGCCTTCTCTTTGGCTCTCTGCCCCCCGCCTTCTCTTTGGCTCTCTGCCCCCCCCTTCTCTTTGGCTCTCTGCCCCCCCCCCCCTTCTCTTTGGCTCTCTGCCCCCTCCTTCTCTTTGGCTCTCTGCCCCCCCCTTCTCTTTGGCTCTCTGCCCCCCCCTTCTCTTTGGCTCTCTGCCCCCCCTTCTCTTTGGCTCTCTGCCCCCCCTTCTCTTTGGCTCTCTGCCCCCCCCTTCTCTTTGGCTCTCTGCCCCCCCTTCTCTTTGGCTCTCTGCCCCCCCTTCTCTTTGGCTCTCTGCCCCCCCTTCTCTTTGGCTCTCTGCCCCCCCTTCTCTTTGGCTCTCTGCCCCCCCCTTCTCTTTGGCTCTCTGCCCCCCCCCCCTTCTCTTTGGCTCTCTGCCCCCCCCCCCTTCTATTTGGCTCTCTGCCCCCCCCCTTCTCTTTGGCTCTCTGCCCCCCCTTCTCTTTGGCTCTCTGCCCCCCCCTTCTCTTTGGCTCTCTGCCCCCCCCCCTTCTCTTTGGCTCTCTGCCCCCCCCCTTCTCTTTGGCTCTCTGCCCCCCCCCTTCTCTTTGGCTCTCTGCCCCCCCCTTCTCTTTGGCTCTCTGCCCCCCCCTTCTCTTTGGCTCTCTGCCCCCCCCTTCTCTTTGGCTCTCTGCCCCCCCCTTCTCTTTGGCTCTCTGCCCCCCCTTCTCTTTGGCTCTCTGCCCCCCCCTTCTCTTTGGCTCTCTGCCCCCCCCCTTCTCTTTGGCTCTCTGCCCCCCCTTCTCTTTGGCTCTCTGCCCCCCCCTTCTCTTTGGCTCTCTGCCACCCCCTTCTCTTTGGCTCTCTGCCACCCCCTTCTCTTTGGCTCTCTGCCCCCCCTTCTCTTTGGCTCTCTGCCCCCCCCCCCTTCTCTTTGGCTCTCTGCCCCCCCCCCCCTTCTCTTTGGCTCTCTGCCCCCCCCCTTCTCTTTGGCTCTCTGCCCCCCCCTTTCTCTTTGGCTCTCTGCCACCCCCCCTCCTGCTCCCTCTCTGGCTCTGTCTTCGCGGGACCCCGCCCGGCCACGCCCCATCGCGGCAACACCCGCCCGGCCATGCCCCTCGCGACACCCGGCCACGCCCCTCGCGACGCCCGGCCACGCCCCTCGCGACGCTCCCGTCGGCCACAAACAGCTGTGAGGTCTGGGGAGCGCGTTGCCGCTTCTCACGCAGCAGACCTCACAGCTGTTGAGTAGCTCGCGCTCCCTAGCGCTCCCAATCTGTCAGCTGTCAGCTATGCCGAGGTGCGCGAGAATAGAATCTAAGGCCAAGTGTTTGTCTGTACTGCGCATGACGGCTTCAGACAAACACTTGTCTTTTATAATATAGGATGAGGTATCCCAGAGTTAGACCTTAGGACTTCTGTTATAAAGAGTCATAGAGGCCTATTTATCAAATGTCTGTCGGACCTGATCTGACAGTGCGGATCAGGTCCGACAGACATCGCTGAATGCGGAAAACAATACGCTCATTGGCCGCCAGCAAGGGGTGTCAATCAACCTGATCGTACTCGATTGTGTTGCATTGTGGCGATCTCTGTCTGCCTCATCAGAGCAGGCGGACAGGGTTATGGAGCAGTGGTCTTTAGACCGCTGCTCCATAACTTGCACTTCTGGCGAGTCTAAAGACTCGCCAGAAACACAGGCCCACAAGCTCCGTTCGGAGCTTGATAAATGGGCCTCATAGTTCGAATTGAATAGAACATTCTTTATTACTCTAAATGCTCCAGTCAGGCCCTGCAAAACTTGGAACATGAAACCCCAAAAAAATGATTTCATGATTCAGATAGATCATTCTATTTAAACAACTTTGCAATTTACTTCTATTATCTATTTTTGCTTCATTCTCTTGATATCCTTTGTTGAAGCAATAATGCATTTAGAGGCATATATGTGCAGCCACCAATCGGCAGCTTCTGAGTCTACCTAGGTATTCTTTTTAACAAAGGATATAAAGAGAACATAAATGAGATAATAT
This sequence comes from Bombina bombina, assembly GCF_027579735.1. Lineage (NCBI taxonomy): Eukaryota > Metazoa > Chordata > Amphibia > Anura > Bombinatoridae > Bombina > Bombina bombina. The sequence continues at coordinate 120,988,479 of NC_069500.1, forward strand.
AAATAAATTGTAAAGATATTTAAAGTTGCATGATCTGTCTGAATCATGAAATATTTTTTGGGGCTCATGTCCTTTTAACCTTTAATAGTAAAGGCAGCCTATTCTGCAGTATTTTTACTAGAGGGTTGTAATGACTATGAATTTTAAAAAAAAATATGAGTGATACATTGAGAAAATAATAAGATGATTTACTTATTTATTCCTCTTCCTTAATTTTATTTTGTCCTTATTTCTAGATCACAACAAGAGCACGTTGGCATCAACACAATATTTCTGCCCACTATCTCTGGAGTGGAGCAGCAGGCGACCTTGTACACTCTAACTCCTCAAGTAAAGGAAGTGTGCAAAGTTGTGGATGGATTTATCTATGTCGCAAATGCTGAATCACACAAAAGTAAGGGCCATTTTCTATAGTATTAAACAGCTGGGCCTCCACTTCATTAATAATCCTATAATATAAAAGGCCAAGTGTGTTTGTCCGAAGCTGTCATGCGCAGTAGAGACAGCACGAGGACAAACACACCTGGCATTACCTGACATGCTGTTTGCGGCGGTGGGGCGAAAGTGGGCGTGACCGGACGGGAGCGTGGCCGGGCGGGAGTGCGGTTGGGCGTGGCGGGGTCGTGGTCAGCGTGAGAGGGGAGAGAAATAGAAAGAGAGGGGGAAGAGCAGAAGAGAGGGGAAAGAGCAGAAGAGAGGGTGAGAGAGAGCAAAATAGAGGGGAAAGAGCAAAATAGAGGGAAAAGAGAGGGGGAGAGAGAGAGAAAAAGAGAGGGGGACAGAGAAAATAAGAGGGGGAAAGAGAGAGCGCAAAAGAGAGGGAAGAGAGAGAGCAAAAGAGAGGGGGGAGAGAGAGCAAAAGAGAGGGGGGAGAGAGAGCAAAAGAGGGATAGAGAGAGAGCAAAAAAAAGGGGAGAGAGACAGAGCAAAAAGAGAGGGGGGGAGAGAGAGAGCGCAAAAGAGAGGGGGGGGAGAGAGAGTGCAAAAGAGGGGGGAGAGAGCGTGAAACGCAAAAGAGAGGGGGGATAGAGAGAATAAAAGAGGGGGAGAGAGAGCGCAAAAGAGAGGGGGAGAGAGCAAAAGAGAGGGGGGAGAGAGAGAGCAAAAGAGAGGTGGAGCGAGAGAGAGCGCAAAAGAGAGGGGGAGAGAGCACAAAAGAGAGGGGGAGAGAGCACAAAAGAGAGGGGGAGAGAGAGCAAAATAGAGGGGAAAGAGCAAAATAGAGGGAAAAGAGAGGGGGAGAGAGAGAGAAAAAGAGAGGGGGACAGAGAAAATAAGAGGGGGAAAGAGAGAGCGCAAAAGAGAGGGAAGAGAGAGAGCAAAAGAGAGGGGGGGAGAGAGAGCAAAAGAGAGGGGGGAGAGAGAGCAAAAGAGGGATAGAGAGAGAGCAAAAAAAAGGGGAGAGAGACAGAGCAAAAAGAGAGGGGGGGAGAGAGAGAGCGCAAAAGAGAGGGGGGAGAGAGAGAGCGCAAAAGAGAGGGGGGAGAGAGAGAGCGCAAAAGAGAGGGGGAGAGAGAGCGCAAAAGAGGGGGGAGAGAGCGTGAAACGCAAAAGAGAGGGGGGATAGAGAGAATAAAAGAGGGGGAGAGAGAGCGCAAAAGAGAGGGGGAGAGAGCAAAAGAGAGGGGGGAGAGAGAGAGCAAAAGAGAGGTGGAGCGAGAGAGAGCGCAAAAGAGAGGGGGAGAGAGCACAAAAGAGAGGGGGAGAGAGAGCAAAATAGAGAGGGGAGAGAGAGAGCAAAAGAGGTGGAGCGAGAGAGAGCGCAAAAGAGAGGGGGAGAGAGAGAGCAAGGGTTGTGACCGCTGTACTGCAAAAAATGGCCCATGTAAACGGGCTTTAGGACAAGTGGATATATAATAAGATGAAAATCATTATTTTCATGCAGCTCATGCATGTGCAGTAGAAAAAAGGGTAAAGTTACTTAATTCCTGTATGCTGGAGATCATCCTAACTTTTAATTAAAAGGGACAATCTATTTTGTTATTATTTAAAAAGATAATCCCTTTATCACCCATTCCCCAGTGTTGCATAACCAACACTGTTATATTAATACACTTTTTACCTCTGTAATTACCTGTATCTAAGCCTCTGCAGACCGTCCCCTTATTTTAGTCCGTTTGATAGACTTGCATTTTAGCCAGTCAGTGCTGACTCCTAAATAACTCCACGGGAGAAAGCACAATCACCTAGATTATGAGCTTTGAGCGCTATAGAGAAATTAACAAACGCAACAAAAGTTACGTTATTTAATTTCCTATAGCGCTGTCATTACAATCAGAGCGCTGCTGAGAGGTGCTCATGCACGATTTCCCCATGGACATCAGTGGGGAGAGCCGGCAAAAAAAAAAACTAACACCTGCGATTGCGGAAACAAAAGTTCCGTAACGCAGCCCCATTAATGTCTATGGGGAAATAAAAATACTGTTTAAACCTAACATAAACCCTACGTCTAAACACCCCTAATCTGCTGCCCTCAACATCGCTGACGCCTGCCTACAGTTATTAACCCCTAATCTGCTGCTCACGATATCGCTGCTACCTAAATAAAATGATTAACCCCTAATCTGCCGCTCCCGATATCGCCGCCACTATACTACAATTATTAACCTCTAAACCACCAGCCCCCCACATCGCAACAAGCTAATTTAAACTATATTAACCCCTAACATAACCCTAATACCCCTAACTTTAACATAATAAAAATATAGCTAAATTAAATTTACAATTATAAACTAAATAAACCTATTAACCCCTAAACCGCCAGCCCCCCCTCCCACATCGCAACAAGCTAAATTAAACTATATTAACCCCTAAACCATACCTGTGAAATAAAACCTAAGATAGCTACAATATAACTAATAGTTATATTGTAGCTAGCTTAGGTTTTATTTTTATTTCACAGGTAAGTTTGTATTTATTTTAACTAGGTAGATTAGTTAGTAAATAGTTATTAACTATTTAATAACTACCTAGTTAAATTAAATACAAACTTACCTGTGAAATAAAACCTAACCTGCCTTACAATAAAACCTACCATTACAAAAAATAAAAAACACCTGACATTACAAAAAACAAACAAATTATCCAAAAAAATAAAGATTAATCCTATTCTAATACCCTTAAAAAATAAACCCACCCCAAAATAAAAAACCCTACTCTAGAATAAACTACCAAGGGCTCTTAAAAGGGCCTTTTGGGGGGCCTTAAAAGGGCCTTTTGTAGGACATTGCCCTGAGTTACAGAACCATGTCTGTATGAGATTTTGGAAAGAGGACGCCAGATAAGGCGTCCAGATAAGGCGCCACTGCAATGCCCCGCGGTCTGAGAATCGTTAAGCAAAGACCCTAGAACCTTCGTGAAGATCCTGGGTGCTGTGGCCAACCCGAAGGGAAGAGCCACAAACTGAAAATGTTTGTCCAGGAAGGCAAACCTTAGAAACTGGTGATGATCTCTGTGGATAGGAATATGGAGATATGCATCCTTTAAGTCCACGGTAGTCATATATTGACCCTACTGGATCAATGGAAGAATTGTCCGAATGGTCTCCATCTTGAAGGATGGAACTCTGATAAACTTGTTTAGACTCTTGAGATCTAAAATGGGACAAAACATTCCCTCCTTTTTGGGAACCACAAAAAGGTTTGAATAAAACCCTTGCCCCTGTTCCTGTCTTGGAACGGGGCAAATTACTCCCATCGTGGAGAGGTCTCTTACACAGCGTAAGAACGCCTCTCTTTTTATCTGGTCTACATATAATCGTGAAAGAAAAAACCTTCCCCTTGGAGGAGAGTTTCTGAACTCCAGAAGATACCCCTGGGACACGATCTCTAGCGTCCAAGGATCTTGAACATCTCTTACCCAAGCCTGGGCAAAGAGAGAAAGTCTGCCCCCAACTAGATCCGGTCCCCGGATCGGGGGCCGCCCCTTCATGCTGTCTTGGGAGCAGCAGAGGGCTTCTTAGATTGTTTACCCTTGTTCCAAGTCTGGTTAGGTCTCCAGACCGACTTGGTCTGGGCAAGGTTTCTGTCCTGCTTAGTGGCAGAGGAAGCAGGGACTCCCTTGAAATTCCTAAAGGCACAAAAATTACTCTGTCTTCTCTGTTTGACTGACTTATCCGGAGGAAACAAGTGACCCTTACCTCCCGTAATGTCAGAAATAATCTCCTTCAATTCAGGCCCAAAAAAGGGCCTTACCTTTAAAAGGAATAGTCAAAAGTTTGGATTTAGAAGACACATCCGCAGACCAAGATTTTAACCATAGGGCTCTGCGAGCTAAAATGGCAAAACCTGCAGTCTTAGCCGCCAATTTGGCGACCTGAAAGGCAGCATCAGTAACAAAGGAATTAGCCAGCTTAAGGGCCTTAATTCTGTCTAATATCTCCTCTAGAGGAGTCTCAGTCTTCAGAGATTCCTCTAGGGCGTCAAACCAGAAGGCAGCCGCAGTTGTAACCGGTAAAATGCAAGCCGTCGGTTGTAAGAGAAACCCTTGGTGAACAAATAGCCTCTTGAGAAGACCCTCCAACTTTTTATCCATAGGGTCTTTAAAAGCACAACTATCCTCAATAGGAATAGTCGTACGCTTAGCCAGGGTAGATATAGCTCCCTCCACCTTCTGGACCGTTTGCCAAAAATCCCGCACAGTGTCAGCTATAGGATACATTTTCTTAAACAGCGGAGAAGGGGAGAACGGGATACCCGGTCTTTCCCATTCCCGTGTAACAATTTTCTGAAATTCTTTTAGGAACTGGAAAGGTATCAGAATAAGAAGGAATTTCCAGATATCTGTCCATCTTACATAATTTCTCTGAGGTAACCACAATAGAGTCGCAGTCATCCAGAGTCACTAAGACCTCCCGAAGTAACAGGCGGAGGTGTTCCAGTTTAGATTTAAAGGACACGACATCCAAATCTTTCTGGGGTAACACACTACCTGAATCAGACAGTTCACCCTCAGACAGAGTCTCCCTACCCTCCAATTCAGATGCCTGGGAGGGAAAATCAGAGATAGCCATCAAACCCTCCGAAGTCCCAGGAACCCCACAGGTTTCAGCCCTGCTACGCTTGCCCTGTAACACAGGCAACTTAGACAAGACCTCAGTGAGAGTAGATGACATAACTGCAGCCATATCCTGCAGCGTAAAAGACGCAGACGCTGCTGAAGAGCATGGCTTTACTTGCGCGGGAGTTAAGGGTTGTGACGTTGGGGACGAAAATTGCGTCAAACCTTCACTATCATTAGGCCTAGAATGCTGTACAGACATATCTTTATCAAAAAATATTTTTTCTTTACATAGCAAGGCTTTCTCTATACATTATATAAAAAACACAGAAAGAGGCGCCAATGGTGCAGATCAATGATGCATCTTAGGAGATCAATACAGGAGACGTGCACAGGGTACTCACTTGTAAAAAAGGCATTCAATCATGCCCATAGAAGCAGGCTGGATTTCTGCAGCAGTCCTATAGGTAGCGTAGGCTCAGAGAGATACTAAACATTAATGTTCCAATTTCCAGTAGTGGCAATGTCACGAATTGCTACAGACCCAATATTATCTAACATCCTAACAATACAAAGAACTGTTTGCAGAAAAATTGTATGTTCTAGATCCTCCATGTTGAACAAATAAAAAACCCAGCCTGGTCGTTACTCTGAAATAATAATAAAAAAAAAAAAAAAGAAACAAATTTGTGTACTGTATCCTTAAGTAAATTACCACAAACCGTTTGGGTATTGTATTTGTTAGAAAATAATCTCAAACCTCCGGAGTGAAACTGAACTAAATTCGGGAAAAAAAATACCCAATGAACTTCAGCACCTCGCCGCAGCTCTGCTGCGGCTCCTACCTTCCGCCACAATCACTGCCGGGAAACTAATACACAGCGATCCTCAAAATCTCCTGCGCATATGATATGAAGTGAGTAAAGGAGCCAGAGATGAAAGGCACTGACGTTCGCACTACAAGCTGCGCCACTGAAGCGCGCGATTAGGCCCCGCCCCTCGTGGGCGTATTACCAACAAACCCTATGATCATCTTGCCGCCATACACCGGAGTCTCAGAAATATTGTAAATTCCTCTGGACTCCGGTGCCCCAGTGTCAGCCCATATGATGTTCCCAAACACCAAATAAATAATAAACAAAACACCCTCATACATTAATCCTGTGCAGATAAACAGGACCCAGCCCCTCTAAAAATTATGTACCTGAAAGAGGGAGATGGGAAACTACATGCTGTGGTCCAACCGGAACCCACACTAGCAAAAGGGAAAATATCTTTTACCCACAGGGGAAGTGTTACAGCCCAACTGAGATAGCATAGAAGCCCCAGATATAGTAGACTGTGCTTACCTCCATGCTGAGGAACAGCATCATAATCCTTCAGTGTCAGGAGTTCCACTCTTCCTCCTGAGGCCCTGCAAGGACAAAACAGTCTTAGTTTCCATTTTCTAAGACTATGAAATAGAAAACAGCCTAAGTAAGGGAGGCGCAGTGAGCTTAAAAAGTCCACTAGTTCCCACAGCCTAAGTGGCTATTACTCTGAAGCTGCTTTATTAGAAAAAATAGTGCACACCGGCACCATTTAAAATAAAAAACTCTTGATTGAAGAATTCTAAACTAACACCTCACTTTACCTCTTCCTATCACTAACACAGGCAAAGAGAATGACTGGAGGGGGAGGGAAGGGAGGGGCTATATATGCAGCTCTGCTGTGAAGCTCTTTGCCACTTCCTGCTAACCAGGAGGTGATATCCCACAAGTAAGGATGAAATCCGTGGACTCGTCATATCTTGTAAAAGAAAGTGCTCTTCTAAGGGCCAGATTACAAGTGGAGGGGTATTTTAACGCTCCAGATCGCATGCTAACGCCGATAAAAGTAAGGTTTTTGCGGCAGGTATCACTTAAAGGGACACTGAACCCAATGTTTTTCTTTTGTGATTCAGATAGAGCATGCAATTTTAAGCAACTTTCTAATTTACTCCTATTATCAATTTTTCTTTGTTCTATTGCTATCTTAATTTGAAAAAGAAAAAAGTCCAGAACCTTGGACAGCACTTGTTTCTTGCTGGATAAATTTATCCACCAATCAGCAAAACAACCCAGGTTGTTCACCAAAATGGGCCGGCATCTAAACTTACATTCTTGCTTTTCAAATAAAGATACTAAAAGAGAATGAAGAACATTTGCTAATAGTAGTAAATTAGAAAGTTGCTTAAAATTGCATGCTCTATCTGAATCACTAAAGAAAAAAAATGGGTTCAGTGTCCCTTTAAATTACAAGTTAAAAGTTTCCCTTGCATAATAACTCGATGCACGCAAAAAGCTAAACTTCGAATATTGCAATTGTGTTAACGTATTCCCCCATTGAAGTCAAAGGAGAGAAAAAAAGTGGAAAAAACCCTAATCGCGCATAAACCTTATGGCATATTTTCAAGTGTGCTAGCCTGACATAAATATATGAATATTACATTCCAATGTTCTTCACATAGTAAAAACAGAATTTATGCTTACCTGATAAATTACTTTCTCCAACGGTGTGTCTGGTCCACGGCGTCATCTATTACTTGTGGGAAATGTTCTCCCCCACAGGGAAAGGCAAGGAGAGCACACAGCAAGAGCTGTCCATATAGCTCCCCCTCTGGCTCCGCCCCCCAGTCATTCGACCGACGGTTAGGAGAAAAAGGAGAAACCATAGGGTGCCGTGGTGACTGTAGTGTATAAAGAAAAAATTTTCAACCTGATTAAGGAATCAGGGCGGGCCGTGGACCAGACACACCGTTGGAGAAAGTAATTTATCAGGTAAGCATAAATTCTGTTTTCTCCAACATTGGTGTGTCCGGTCCACGGCGTCATCCATTACTTGTGGGAACCAATACCAAAGCTTTAGGACACGGATGAAGGGAGGGAGCAAATCAGGTTACCTAAACGGAAGGCACCACGGCTTGCAAAACCTTTCTCCCAAAAATAGCCTCCGAAGAAGCAAAAGTATCAAATTTGTAGAATTTGGCAAAAGTGTGCAGAGAAGACCAAGTCGCTGCCTTACATATCTGGTCAACAGAAGCCTCGTTCTTGTAGGCCCATGTGGAAGCCACAGCCCTAGTAGAGTGAGCTGTGATACGGTCAGGAGGCTGCCGTCCGGCAGTCTCATAAGCCAAGCGGATAATGCTTTTCAGCCAGAAAGAGAGAGAGGTAGCAGTAGCTTTTTGACCCCTCCTCTTACCAGAGTAAACGACAAACAAGGATGAGGTTTGTCTAAAATCTTTTGTTGCTTCTAAATAGAACTTTAAAGCACGAACAACATCTAAATTGTGTAAT